>NC_083589.1:14846972-15081972 GCF_027579695.1 Neoarius graeffei | reverse complement strand
AACCCTCAACTGTCCTCATGGGGCCGTCCTTCACAGGAGCGGTGCGATAAAACTCCGACCAGACACAGGGCACCAGGATGGATCAAGCAGGTCCGAGAGGCAGAAGAGGCCAGCATCTCAATCCCAGGATCAACATGTAACTCAGAGGGACAGATTGGGGGGGGGGGGGAGAGAGAGAGAAAGAAAACACAGGTTGTTAGGTATGCCCTAAAAATGACAAGTATTAAATCTGTGTGGTAGGCTCGCAGAGACGAGAGTCTTTACATCAGGCATAACACACAACAATGGCATGTTAATATGGTAAAAAATATCATGACCTGCTCTGGCTGGATACTTGATTGGGTGATGGGAGCACACTCCTCAGCAATGATGAGATGCAGATGGGACCCTTAGGGCTGGCCAAGACAATTCAGTTACATTTCACCGGGTCTGGGACATGCGACAGAATGTCTGATGGCCGATTCCCTGCAGGCTAGGATAGCCAGTCGAGGTCTCCACCCTCTCCACCAAAAGATTTCCTGTTGACTCCATGTAACTCAGAGGGACAGATTTGGGGTGGGGGGGAGGGAAAGAAAACACAGGTTGTTAGGTATGCCCAATGTCACCTTAATAAGTAGGAGCAGTATACATATTGCACCGAGTACAAGCAGGGACTCCGGCAACTAACTATGACAGCATAACTAAAAGGAGAGAGCCAGAAGGTAACACAGGCATGAGGGAGCCCTGGGACATAAAGCAGCCAGCCACTACACCGTCAACAAACTCGAGTGAGCAAATGAGTGGGGACTGACAGCATCCATACATCCCAGTTTACCAAAAAACTGTATGTCTGAGGACCCTCCAGATCTACTCCTTTACCTCATAAACACCATTAACAAAAGGCTTGACTAAACAGATATGTTTTCAGCCTAGACTTAAATGCTGAGACTGTGTCTGATTCCCGAACATTACTTGGAAGGCTGTTCCATAACTGTGGAGCTTTGTAAGAAAAGGTTCTGCCCCCTGATGTAGCCTTCACTATACGAGGTACCAGCAGATAGCCTGCACCTTTTGATCTAAGTAGGCGTGGCGGGTCATAGAGGAGCAGAAGTTCACTCAGGTACTGTGGTGCGAGACCATTTAGTGCTTTAAAGGTCAATAGTAGTATTTTATAATCAATACGAAATTTGATTGGGAGCCAATGCAGTGTGGATAAGACAGGCGTGATGTGGTCATATTTTCTAGTTCTAGTAAAGACTCTTGCTGCTGCATTTTGAACTAACTGGAGCTTGTTTATGCACTTATTGGAACATCCAGACAGTAAGGCATTACAATAATCCAACCTGGAGGTAATGAAAGCATGGACTAATTTTTCTGCATCATGCAATGACATTAAATTTCTTATCTTTGCAATATTTCTGAGATGAAAGAAAGCTATCCGGGTGATGTTATCAATGTGAGTTTCGAATGAAAGACTGGGGTCAATAATCACTCCGAGGTCTTTTACTGCTGCACATGAAGAAACAGAAAGGCCATCCAGAGTCACTGTGTAATCAGAAAACTTACTTCTAGCTGTATGTGGTCCTAGCACAAGTACTTCAGTCTTGTCAGAGTTAAGCAGAAGGAAATTAATAAGCATCCAGTGTCTAATGTCCTTAACACATTCCTCAATTCTATTAAGCTGGTGTCTCTCATCAGGTTTTGCAGAGACATACAACTGTGTGTCATCAGCATAACAGTGGAAACTAATACAATGTTTATGAATAGTATTGCCCGGAGGTAACATATATAGAGAAAAAAGCAGTGGACCCAAGACAGAACCTTGTGGAACACCAAACTTTACCTTGGTACGTCTAGAAATATCACCATTTATATCAACATACTGATAACGATCAGTTAGATAAGACCTGAGCCAGGAGAGGGCCATTCCCTTAACTCCCACAACATTTTCTAGTCTATCCAGAAGAATGGAATGATCAGTGGTATCAAATGCTGCACTAAGGTCAAGCAACACAAGTAGCGAGACACAGTCCTGATCAGACGCCAACAGTAGGTCGTTTACTACTTTAACCAGTGCTGTCTCTGTGCTATGATGAGGTCTAAATCCTGACTGATACATTTCATGGATGTTATTCCTATGTAAATATGAGCATAACTGCTGTGCCACAGCTTTTTCAAGGATCTTGGAGATAAAGGGGAGGTTTGATATTGGCCGATAATTGGACAGCTGACAGGGATCAAGGTCAGGTTTTTTAATCAGGGGTTTGATAACTGCGAGTTTAAAGGATTTGGGTACATAGCCAATCATAAGAGAAGAATTTATTATTTTTAGAAGCGGTTCAATTACTCCAGGCATTATCTGTTTGAATAGATGTGTCGGTAAGGGATCTAGTATGCAAGTTGAGGCTTTTGATGTAGAGATTAATGAAAGTAATTCAGTTTCTTTTAGGGGAGTAAAACATTCTAACTGATGATCTGATACAGTTATATTGTTAACTACAAGGTCACTTTCATTGTCTAACCTTAAATTAGTAGTTTGAATTTTTTGTCGGATATTCTCAATTTTGTCATTAAAAAAATTCATGAAGTCGTTGCTACTACATACTGCAGGTGTGCATGTGTTGATAGTGGGCTTATTCCTGGTTAATTTTGCTATAGTATTAAATAGGAATCTAGGATTATTTTTGGTATTTTCTATTAGGGAGGAGAAATATGTTGATCTCGCAGCACTAAGAGCTTTTCTATACTTCAGGAAGCTCTCCTTCCACGCTAATTTGAACACTACCAATTTTGTTTGACGCCATTTACGTTCCAATTTTCGAGTGGTCTGTTTTAATGTGCGAGTGTCATCATTATACCAGGGTGCTAATTTTTTGTCTCTGACCCTTTTCCTTTTTAGAGGAGCTACATTATCTAAAGTATGGCGGAATGTTGACTCTAAGCATTCAGTTGCCTGATCAAGTTCTGCAGGGGCTGACAGTGACCCAATCAAAGTTGACAGCTCTGGGAGATCATTTATAAAGCTCTGTGCAGTAGTTGACGTGAAAGTACGTTTAATACAGTAGCGTGGTGAGGTGCATATATTATTACTCAGACATATTTTGAATGAGATGAGACAATGATCTGAGATAACTTCAGACTGTGGAAGTATGACTATATTGTCTACGTTTAATCTGAATGTTAGTATTAGATCAAGGGTGTGACCACCATTATGGGTCAGTCCTATGACATTCTGCTTAATCCCGACTGAATCTAAGATGGACACAAACGCTGTTTTTAAAGGGTCTTCTGGGTTATCGAAGTGAATATTAAAATCTCTGACAACTAAAGCTTTGTCTAAGGAAATAACCAGATCTGAGATAAAATCTGCAAATTCAGAAAGAAACTCAGAATATGGCCCCAGGGGCCTGTAAATAATAAGCAATGGAATTAACTGGGTAGACTTATTTTTCGAGGCTACATACATTATATGAGTATGAAGAACTTCAAATGTATTAAATTTATAACCAGGTTTTTGTGTTATACCTAGATAATCGTTATAAATAACTGCGACGCCTCCTCCTCTGCCAGTTAGACGAGGCTGGTGTATATAACTGTATCCAGGAGGACTCGCTTCATTTAATGCTATATATTCATTTGGCTTAATCCATGTTTCTGTTAAACACAGTACATTAAACTCCTGATCAGTAATGAGTTCATTAACCATTAGCGCTTTAGATGTAAGAGATCTAATATTTAATAGCCCCACCTTTAGATCAAAGGTGCTGGCAGCAGCTGTACAGTCAGTATGATCTAATTTTATATTGATTAGGTTACTGGAACAAACTCTCTGAAAATGTCTACCTTTTTGTTGAGCTCGGGGAACATACACAGTCTCGATGTAGTGGGCCCTGAGTGACGACTCTGTGCAGCTAGCAGACAGTCGGTTTAGCCTGTTCGTCTTCTCCCTGGCCTTGGCTCTGGATTGTCAGAAATTAACTAGGCCTGTTCTGAGACTATGACCTATGCTGCAGGAAATGAGAGCAGCACCTTCCCGAGTGGGATGGATACCGTCCTGCCCTAACAGGCCAGTAGTGCCCTCAAAATTAGCCCAATTATCTATAAAGCCCACACTGTTTTCAGAGCACCACCTGGACAGCCAGCAGTTCAGCGACCATAACCTGCTGTAAGCTACATCGCCACGCCGCATTGGGATGGAGCCAGAGCATACTACAGCATCGGACATCGCCTTCGCTAATTTAAACACCTCTACAAAGTTACTCTTAGTAACCTCAGACTGACGAAGGCGTATATCATTAGCTCCTGCATGGATAACTATCTTTGAGAACCTGTGCTTGCCTAGGACCCTAAGATTACCTGCTATGTCCGGCGCCCTGGCTCCCGGTATACACCTGACTAAAGCTGCTGGTGCCCCTAAAGGCTGAGCTAATTTCACGTGCCGTATGATAGAGTCCCCTGTAACCAGAGCTCTTTCAGGTTTCTCAGTGGGTGCATCACTAAGGAGAGCAAACCTGTTCGACACGTGATGCGGAGAGGAGTGGTGCTCCCGTGGGCGAGCCTCAGCGGTAGCTTTGGCTCTACGCTTATGCCGCCGAGCCGTCACCCATTCGCCCCGCTGTAAGGGCTCTAATGCCGGAGTTGGGGGATTGCTAACTCCACCTAGGGCGTCCAGACTTTCCCTAACAGAAACTGCACTGTTCTCACGCTCACTAACCTGCTCTAAAGCCTGGACACGCGCTTCTAGCACTGTAATCTTCTCCGTCACAGAGCTAACTAATCTGCACTTATCACAAGTAAAGCTAATAAAGCTATCGCTAGTGACGGAGGAAGAATGACTAAACATCCTGCACTCAGCACACTGAACAGGCTGAAGGTGTGCCATGATGAAAAGATTCATGTACCTTAAATGAAGATCTGTTGATATTAAAGCAGATCAGATGTGGATGGCCTCCGCTTGTGGTCTTTACACAGGAGGAGAGAAAAAGAAAGCTTCCGGTCTCGGCGTTCTTCCGAAAAAAGAAAGAGAAAAAACCGGGAAAAAGAAAAGCGAAAGTGAAAAGTACAAAAATGAAAGCGACAGTACAATAAAAATGAAGAGGATACTGGAAGTTTGTTTGTAGAAAAAAAGTTAAAAAAGGATTAGTAATTAACGCCAGCACTCGCTGGAAAAAAGGACTCGGCGCGAACAATTCAGGAAGCAGGAAGTGCGTAAACCAGGAAGTCCTCAGGTCATGCCAAATGATGAAAAAAATTCACCGTGCCATCCGCTGTTGCCAGCTAAAACTCTATAGTTCAAAGAAGAAGCCGTATCTAAACATGATCCAGAAGTGCAGACGTCTTCTCTGGGCCAAGGCTCATTTAAAATGGACCGTGGCAAAGTGGAAAACTGTTCTGTGGTCAGACGAATCAAAATTTGAAGTTCTTTATGGAAATCAGGGACGCCGTGTCATTTGGACTAAAGAGGAGAAGGACGACCCAAGTTGTTATCAGTGCTCAGTTCAGAAGCCTGCATCTCTGAAGGTATGGGGTTGCATTAGTGCATGTGGTATGGGCAGCTTACACATCTGGAAAGACACCATCAATGCTGAAAGGTATATCCAGGTTCTAGAGCAACATATGCTCCCATCCAGACGACATCTCTTTCAGGGAAGACCTTGCATTTTCCAACATGACAATGCCAAACCTCATACTGCATCAATTACAGCATCATGCCTGCGTAGAAGAAGGGTCCAGGTACTGATCTGGCCAGCCTGCAGTCCAGATCTTTCACCCATAGAAAACATTTGGCGCATCATAAAACGGAAGATACGATAAAAAAGACCTAAGACAGTTGAGCAATTAGAATTCTACATTAGACAAGAATGGGTTAACATTCCTATCCCTTAACTTGAGCAACTTGTCTCCTCAGTCCCCAGACGTTTACAAACTGTTGTAAAGAGAAAAGGGGATGTCTCACAGTGGTAAACATGGCCTTGTCCCAACTTTTTTGAGATGTGTTGTTGTCATGAAATTTAAAATCACCTAATTTTTCTCTTTAAATGGTACATTTTCTCAGTTTAAACATTTTATATGTCATCTATGTTCTATTCTGAATAAAATATGGAATTTTGAAACTTCCACATCATTGCATTCCGTTTTTATTTACAATTTGTACTTTGTCCCAACTTTTTTGGAATCGGGGTTGTAGTTGGTGAGGTCACAAAGGACCCCAGGGTAACTTCTGAGCACTGAAGGCCTCTCTCACATTGGCTAATTTTCATGTTCATGAGTCCACCATCAGGAGAACACTGAACAACAATGGTGTGCATGGCAAGGTTGCAAGGAGAAAGCCACTGCTCTCCAAAAAGAACATTGCTGCTCATCTGCTGTGGACAAGCCAGAAAGCTATTGGAAAAATGTTTTGTGAAAGGATGAGACCAAAATAGAACTTTTTGGTTGAAATGAGAAGCATTATGTTTGGAGAAAGGAAAACACTGCATTCTGGCATAAGAACCTTATCCCATCTGTGAAACATGGTGGTGGTGGTAGTATCATGGTTTGGGCCTGTTTTGCTGCATCTGGGCCAGGACGGCTTGCCATCATTGATGGAACAATGAATTCTTAATTATACCAGCGAATTCTAAAGGAAAATGTCAGGACATCTGTCCATGAACTGAATCTCAAGAGAAGGTGGGCCATGCAGCAAGACAATGACCCTAAGCACAAAAGTTGTTCTACCAAAGAAGGGTTAAAGAAGAGTCAAGTTAATGCTTTGGAATGGCCAAGTCAAAGTCCTGACCTTAATCCAATTGAAATGTTGTGGAAGGACCTGAAGCGAGTAGTTCATGTGAGGAACCTCACCAAGATCCCAGAGTTGAAGCTGTTCTGTATGAAGGAATAGGCTAAAATTCCTCCAAGCCATTGTGCAGGACTGATCCACAGTTACTGGAAACGTTTAGTTGCAGTTATTGCTGCACAAGGGGGTCACACCAGATACTGAAAACAAAGGTTCACATACTTTTGCCACTCACAGATATGTAATACTGGATCATTTTCCTCAATAAATAAATGACCAAGTATAATATTTTTGTCTTATTTGTTTAACTGGGTTCTCTTTATCTTCTTTTATTATTTGTGTGAAAATCTGATGATGTTTTAGGTCATATTTATGCAGAAAAATAGAAAATTTGAAAGGGTTCACAAACTTTCAAGCACCACTGTGTGTGTGTGTGTGTAATATGTCATGTGAAAAAAAAAAGAATTACATCCCACGGAAATTGTAGACTTCTCAACATATTTAAACAAGCACACGTTCCTCTCTTTGGTACAATGCCTCAATGCAACATGCTGTAATAAATGAGACAAAAAAAGACATTTTGTCATCCATCCATCCATTATCTGATTTCCTTTTCTAGCCAGACTTAACACCTGCCCACGGTGCCAAAACTACTACCATGTGAAAAAATAAGTATAATAAATGATTTGCTGACCATGATATAACTGTGCTTGATTTGCCAGTCAACTCACCTGACCTGAACCAAAAAGAAAATGACCCACAACACCCAACCCCAAAATACTATTGAGCATGCAGGTCACTATCAAAGTAAACTGGGCTTCAATAACACCTCGGCAGTGCCACAGGCTGACAGCCTCCATGCCACACTGTACTGATGCCACTTTACCTGTAATGGATATAGAATATATGAAAATGTCCTTTTTTGAATTAAATTATGAAAAAAAAAAAAAAAAATATATATATATATATATATATATATATATATATATATATATATATATATGTGTGTGTGTGTGTGTGTATATATATATATATATATATATATATATATATATATATATATATATTTGTATGTAACCCCCTTTTTCACGGGTGCTAGTCACCCAGCACAGTACAGGCTACTTAAGAGTTACACTAAATCACAATAAATAACAAAGTGGTGCAACAGGATTCCTAAATGTACAGGTGCCTACCAGTCTTGTCACCACAGCGACCACGTATCCGGGTCCTACCCAGAACCTTGACTGTGCTGAGCACATGGCTAACCACCTCATCAGTAGCCTCAAATGGCACTCTGCTAAGAAGAACAGTATGAGACAAATCAACATTCTCCTTACGGCTCCACTCAACAGCCTGACTAAGGCTGTTATGTTAAAAGCTAACTAACACAAGACAAACACTAAGCAAAACACAACTACCTACTTGTTCTTGTAAACAGGAAAATCCCAGCAGTGCCTCCAAAATGTAACCCCCTTTTTAACAGGTGCAAGTCACCCAGCACAGTACAGGCTACTTAAGAGTTACACTCATCTCATCTCATTATCTCTAGCCGCTTTATCCTTCTACAGGGTCGCAGGCAAGCTGGAGCCTATCCCAGCTGACTACGGGCGAAAGGCGGGGTACACCCTGGACAAGTCGCCAGGTCATCACAGGGCTGACACATAGACACAGACAACCATTCACACTCACATTCACACCTACGGTCAATTTAGAGTCACCAGTTAACCTAACCTGCATGTCTTTGGACTGTGGGGGAAACCGGAGCACCCGGAGGAAACCCACGCGGACACGGGGAGAACATGCAAACTCCACACAGAAAGGCCCTCGCCGGCCCCGGGGCTCGAACCCAGGACTTTCTTGCTGTGAGGCGACAGCGCTAACCACTACACCACCGTGCCGCCCCTGGCTAAAATGTGTACATTGCAATCCTGAGCACCCGGAGGAAACCCACGCGGACACGGGGAGAACATGCAAACTCCACACAGAAAGGCCCTCACCGGCCCCGGGGCTCGAACCCAGGACCTTCTTGCTGTGAGGCGACAGCGCTAACCACTACACCACCGTGCCGCCCCTGGCTAAAATGTGTACATTGCAATCCTGAGCACCCGGAGGAAACCCACACGGACACGGGGAGAACATGCAAACTCCACACAGAAAGGCCCTCACCGGCCCCGGGGCTCGAACCCAGGACCTTCTTGCTGTGAGGCGACAGCGCTAACCACTACACCACCGTGCTGCCCAAGAGTTACACTAAATCACAATAAATAACAAAGTGGCACAACAGGATTCCTAAATTCTCAGCAGTGGAATGGTGAGCTGGCTGAGATTTCTGATAGCATAAATTTCCAAGTGAAATAGAAATTGTAGAACAGTAATGCTAGATAATGCGAATAATTGAATGATTACAAATTTAGTAGCGCTGTGCCTCCAAAATGTGAAAATACTTCACCTACCTTCCAGCCAGTGTATGTGTATCTCCCCAGAAAAAAATATAGAGTAGGAAAATAAAGTGAGAGAGCTGATAGCTTATCTGCAGGGTGTAAATGTCAGCACATTCCAATAGTATACACACACGTGTGTGTGTGTGTGTGTGTGTATATATATATATATATATATATATATATATATATATATATATATATATAACAAGCAGCCAATACACCCAAGATATAATTAGATAATAATAATGATTCTATTTATTAACAAGCAATAATAATAATAATAATAATAGGAAATATTATTCATAAGAAATGCTTCCATAAGAAGCACAAAATACAGTTACCAATATGAAAACGGTAGACACCGAAAACAATTACATCATAGAACCATCAAACATAGTATATAAACTAATACAAATAACACATTTGCAAGAAAACTATCAAAGTGTCAAAAGAAGAGAAAGAGAAAAAAAAACAAGCGCGCAGTTGGGGCCTGTTGGTGCACAGGTGGCAGCTCTTTGAACTGCAGGCAGAACAGCAACCGCTACAATGCCCTTCTAGCACACCGGCTTTCCAGGCAAGATGAGACAAGCATGTGTGTATGTGTCAGTGTAAGTGTGGGTTCATGTTACTCACGATCCACCGGTCAGACCAGGTGAATCAGGTTGCAGATGACGATACCATCATGCAGCAGATGCTCCTGAGCAGAGGGCTAGCTACTGCTGTGGGTTAGCTGAGATGCGGCTCGCCCCAAATCCTTCGGCAGCTGGCTGGATCCCATACACAGTGAGTCCCCGGGAATGACAATGGCACTGTGGTGGGCCCCACACCGGAGGGCAGATGTGTCCAGTCGAGACAGCAAAGTCCTTCCTCAAAGGTGGGACTAGGCT
Source organism: Neoarius graeffei (assembly GCF_027579695.1). Taxonomy (NCBI): domain Eukaryota; kingdom Metazoa; phylum Chordata; class Actinopteri; order Siluriformes; family Ariidae; genus Neoarius; species Neoarius graeffei. Next base: position 15,071,890 of record NC_083589.1, on the reverse strand, counting down.
AGCAGTGACTAGCAAGCCTGTCTAGAGAACATCCCGTGAAAACCCGCCGAGCTAACCTAGCAGCTAGATTTCTCGCCAGTGAAGAAGAAAAAAAAAATAAATGAAAGAAACAGCAAGATCACTCACTGGAGTAACGCTGGAGTCCCAGGTACACGTTAGGGCCACGAGCAGGCCGAAATAACCAATGCTCTCTGCCAAAACAAGTGAGAAAATTGAGCCAACAAACAACGCGACCTCTCTCTCCTTTGGTGCATGCTGGACTGCCGCAGGCTTCGCTCCCGCGAGATGATGGAACGTTGAGAGAGCTTGTGAATTCACTGGCATTAAATATTTACAGCTTACCATTGGTTCATATCAAAATTCAAATAAAAACATATTAAAGTAACAAATCTGATTGGTCTGAATCACACAACAGTGAAAACCTTTAAACCACAAAGCATTATGGTAAATAGAGTTATTTAAAATACACAGTACACAGTATTATTTTATAGGACCTTACATATATAATACACACACACACACACACACACACACACACACACATCTCAGACAGATCTTGGACCTGGAATCTGCTAGAGTCTCTTTCCCAGTTTGGGGGTCACAACCACTAATGCTCCTATCACCACCGGAACCACTTTGGACTTTAACTTCCACATTTGGTCCAGTTATTCTTTCAATCTCTGGTACTTCTCAATCTTCTCATGCTCCTTCTGCCTGATGTTATTGTCAACTGGGATTGCCACATCAATCACAATTACACTATTCTGCTCCTTGTCTACCCCCACTATGTCTGGTTGGTTAGTCAGCGCTTGCTTGTCAGTCTGGAACTTGAAGTCCCACAAGATCTTAGCTCTGTTGTTCTCAACCATTTTTGGTGGACTTCTAGTCTGTACTCAGCACAGATGTTCACTATCCCATCCATTTGGTTAAGCCTCTCAGTGTATGCTGTCCCAGCTTGCATTTTACACCTTGCTACTATGTGCTGTACTGTCTCAGGGGCATCTTTGCACAGTATGTACCTTGGGTCCTGTCTACTGTGGTAAACACCTGCTTTTGTAGACTGAGTGCTTTAGGCCTTTTGCTGGAAAGGAAACAAGGAAAGGGCTGCCTAAGAAATATAGCAAGCTGTCCATACCTAAGAAATTGTCCTAGATACTGCCAAGCAAAGACTCACAGCTCTGGCTACCCATCCAAGGACATACACAAGCAAACCTGAAGCCAGGAGAATAAATAGGATGTTCACCACTCAACCATCAAAGGTGTACACCTAGTGGCAGGGTAATAATGACATGGTTCCAGATCCACCAAGGCTGGAGAATGAACAATAATGGAAAGGGATATGGAAGAAGGAAAAATCACATAATGACAGTGCTCAGTGGCTAATAGACCTGAGAGCCAAATACAGCAATCTCCCTGAACAAGACCCAGTAACCATCACTCTTGCAGACATCCAAGTAAGAGTCTTGAAAATAAAGAACTGGACAGCACCAGGCCCAGATATGGTTCACACCTACTGACTAAAGAAACTAACCTCACTACATGAGCACTTGGCAGCACAGATAAACCAGCTGCTCATGGACGGGACTCACCTGGAATGGCTGACTGAAGGTTGGACAGTCCTGATCCTGAAGGACCCAAAGAAAGGAGTAGTCCCATCAAACTAGTCCCTGATAACCTGCCTCTGCACAACATGGAAGCTCCTGTCAGTGGATAAGATGAATAGGCACACAGTACATGAGTTAGGCCCAGAAAGGAATTGGTAGGAACACCAGAGGAGTAAAACATCAGCTACTGGTAGACAGGGGAATAGCTTGAGACTGCAGAACCAGACATGCCATGTGCACTGCCTGGATTGACTACAAGAAAGCATATGACTCGATGCTCCACATATGGATCCTGGAATGCTTGAAACTGTACATCAACTGGACTCTCAGAACCTTCATAAATAACTCAATTAGGCTGTGGAAAACAACCCTAGAGGCAAACTTCAAGCCAATAACACAGGTCACCATCAAGTGCAGCATATACCAAGGAAATGCTCTGTCCCTGCTGCTGTTCTGCATAGGACTGAACCCCCTCAGCCAGATCATTGCCAAGATCAGCTATGGATACAGACTACAAAATGGAGCAACCATCAGCCACCTCCTCTACATGGATGGCATCAAGCTGTATGCCAGGTTTGAGTGAGACATCAACTCACTGATTCACACCTCCATGATCAACAGCAACTACATCGGAATGTCATTCGGACTAGATGAGTGTGCCCAGATGGTAACAAGGAGAGGGAATGCAGTCAGAACTGAGGGGGTGCTACAAGATGGCATAATAGGAGACATGGAAGACAGCTACAAGTACCTTGGAATCCTGCAGGCAAATGGCAACCATGAAAACGCCACTAGGAAAGCAGCAACAGCCAAATACTTATGGATGGTAAGGCAAGTCCAGAGAAATCAGCTGAATGGGAAGAACAAGGTCTGGGCCATCAACACCTACACCCTGCTGGTCATCAGATAGCCTATTGGCATAATAAGCTGGCCAAAGGAGGAGATAGAGGCCACTGACATCAGGACAAGAAAACTCCTGACAGTGCACAGAGGGTTTCACCCCAAGTCCAGCATCCTGAGGCTGTACACTGAGAAGAATGAAGGAGGCTGAGGACTAGTGAGTGTCAGAGCCACTGTCTAGGATGAAACAACAAAGATCCATGAGTACATCAGGGAGATGGCCCTGAATGATGAAATGCTTAGTGAATACCTCAGGCAGCAGAAACCTGAGAAAGAAGTGCAAGAGGAACCATTATGCAAAGATAAACAACTGCACAGGATGTGCAACCGGCAGATAGAAGAAGGGGCTGATATTGAAAAAGCCTACAAGTGGCTGGAGAAAGCTGAACTGGAAAATGGCACAAAGCAAATAACCATAGCTGAACAGGAACAGGCCCTAAGCACAAGATTGATAGAGGCCATGGTCTACCACATGAGGCAGGACCCCAGATTCAGACTGTGCAAAGATGCCCCCAAGACAATCCAGCAGATAACAATAGGGTGTAAGATGCTAGCAGGAAGAGTATACATGGAACGTCATAACCAACTGGCTGGCATGGTGTACAGAAACATCTGTGCCGAGTATGGACTGGAAGTCCCAAGGTCAAAGTGGGACACACCTCCAAAGGTGGTTGAGAATGACCAAGCCAAGATCCTGTGAGACTTCCAGATACAGACAGAGAAACTGGCAATGGCTAACCAACTGGACATGGTAGTGGTGGACAAATGGGAGAACAAGGCTACCATCTGGGCACTCTTATCTAGATGTGGCAAGAACAAGTGACAGTGACATCAGGCAAAAGGAACTTGAGAAGCTCGAGAAGTATCAAGGGCTGAAAGAAGAGCTCAAAAAGATTTGGACGTTGAAGACATCAATAGTCCCCATGGTGATAGGAGCTCTTGGTGCAGTGACCCCCAAAGTGGGAGTGGCTCCAACAGATCCAAGGGACAAGATCTGAGATCTCTGTCCAGAAATGAGCAATCCTAGGAACAGTAAGATACTGTGTAGGACACTCAAACTCCTAGGCCTCTGGTAGGATACCCAAGCTTGAGGGAAAAAAATACTGCCCACAGGGGTGAGTAGGGAATTTTTATTTAGATTAATATATAAATTTAAATATATACACAGTGTCTTGCAAAAGTATTCATCACCCTTGGTGTTAGTCCTGTTTTGTAGGATCACAAGCTGGAATTAAAATGGATTTTTTGTGGGTTAGAACTACAGTATTTGATTTCCATAACATGCTGACAATTTTAAGGTGAAAATTGTTTTATTGTGACACAAATAATAAATAAGATGGAAAAAACTCCAGAAATCTGGAGTATGCATAGGTACCCCCCCAAGTCAGTACTTTGTAGAGCCACCTTTTGCTGCAATTACAGCTGCAAGTCTCTTGGGGTGTGTCTCTATTAGTTTTGAACATCAAGCCACTGGGATTTTTGCCCATTCCTCAAGGCATATCTGCTCCGACTCCAAGTTAGATGGATTGTGTTGTTGTACGACAATCTTCAAGTTACAGTATGCCACAGATTCTCAATTGGACTGAGGTCTGGGCTTTGACTAGGCCATTCCAAGACACTGAAATGTTTCCCTTTAAACTACTCCAGTGTAGCTTTAGCAATATGTTTAGGGTCATTGTCCTGCTGGAATGTGAACATTTGTCCCAGTCTCAAACCTCTGGCTGACTCAAACAGGTTTTCCTCCAGAATTGCCCTGTATTTAGTGCCATCCATCTTTCATTCACTGCTGACCAGCTTTCTGGTCCCCACAGATGAAAACCATCCCCACAGCATGATGCTGCCACCACCATGCTTCCCTGTAGGAATGGTGTTCTAAGGGTTTGGGTTTGTGCCACAAATGACATTTCCCACGATGGGCAAAAAGATACATTTTAGTCTCATTTGACCAGAGAATCTTTGTTCATGTATTTTAGGAGTATGCAACATGCTGTTGGACAAACTCCAAATGTGTTTTCTTAAGCAATGGCTTTTTTTCTGGCCACTCTTCCATAAAGCCCCACTGTAGTGTGTATGGCTTAAAGTGGTCCTATGGACAGATACTCCCATCTTCACTGTGGATCTTTCCAGGTCCTTCAGTGTTAACTTTGATGTCTTTGTTGCAGCTCTGATTAATGCCCTCCTTGCCTGGTCTGTGAGTTTTGGTGGGCAGCCTTCTCTTGTCAGGTTTGTAGTGGTGACATACCGTAGTTTTTCCATTTCACTATAATGGATTTAATGGTGCTCCGTAGGATATTCAAAGTTTGGGATATTTTTATAACCCAACCCTGATCCACAACTTTGTCTCTGACATACCTGGAGTGCTCCTTGGTTCTCATGTTGCTTGCTTAGTAGTGTTGCAGAGTCATGGTCCTTCAGACAGACAGGTTGATTTATACAGACATCATGTGACAGATCATGTGACACTTTGCACACATGTGGATCTTAATGAACTAATTATGTGACTTATGAAGTTAATTGGTTGGATCAGCTCTTATTTAGGGGTTGCATATGAAAGGGGGTGAATCCCTACAGTGGTGCTTGAAAGTTTGTAAACCCTTTAGAATTTTCTATATTTCTGCATAAATATGACCTAAAACATCATCAGATTTTCACACAATTCCTAAAAGTAGATAAAGAGAACCCAGTTAAACAAATGAGACAAAAATATTATACTTGGTCATTTATTTATTGAGGAAAATGATCCAATATTACATATCTGTGAGTGGCAAAAGTATGTGAACCTTTGTTTCAGTATCTGGTGTGACCCCCTTGTGCAGCAATAACTGCAACTAAACATTTCCAGTAACTGTTGATCAGTCCTGCACAATGGCTTGGAGGAATTTTAGCCCATTCCTTCATACAGGACAGCTTCAACTCTGGGATCTTGGTGGGGTTCCTCACATGAACTGCTTGCTTCAGGTCCTTACACAACATTTCAATTGGATTAAGGTCAGGACTTTGACTTGGCCATTCCAAAGCATTAACTTGACTCTTCTTTAACCATTCTTTGGTAGAACAACTTTTGTGCTTAGGGTCATTGTCTTGCTGTATGACCCACCTTCTCTTGAGATTCAGTTCATGGACAGATGTCCTGACATTTTCCTTTAGAATTTGCTGGCATAATTCAAAATTCATTGTTCCATCAATGATGGCAAGCCGTCCTGGCCCAGATGCAGCAAAACAGGCCCAAACCATGATACTACCACCACCATGTTTCACAGATGGGATAAGGTTCTTATGCTGGAATACAGTGGTTTCCTTTCTCCAAACATAACACCATTTAAACCAAAAAAATCTATTTTGGTCTCAACCATCCACAAAACATTTTCCAATAGCCTTCTGGCTTGTCCATGTGATCTTTAGCAAACTTAGACGAGCAGCAATGTTCTTTTTGGAGAGCAGGGGCTTTCTCCTTGCAACCCTGCCATGCACGCCATTGTTGTTCAGTGTTCTCCTGATGGTGGACTCATGAACCTTAACATTAGCCAATGTGAGAGAGGCCTTCAGTTGCTCAGAAGTTACCCTGGGGTCCTTTGTGACCTTACCGACTATTACACACCTTGTTCTTGGAGTGATCTTTGTTGGTCAACCACTCCTGGGGAGGGTAACAATGGTCTTTAATTTCTTCCATTTGTACACAATCTGTCTGACTGTGCATTGGTGGAGTCCAAACTCTTTAGAGATGGTTTTGTAACCTTTTCCAGCCTGATGAGCATCAACAACGCTTTTTCTGAGGTCCTCAGAAATCTCCTTTGTTTGTGCCATGATACACTTCCACAAACATGTGTTGTGAAGATCAGATTTTCATAGATCCCTGTTCTTTAAATAAAACAGGGGGCCCACTCACACCTGATTGTCATCCCATTGATTGAAAACACCTGACTCTAATTTCACCTTCAAATTAACAGCAAATCCTAGAGGTTCACATACTTTTGCCACTCAAAGATATGCAATATTGGATAATTTTCCTCAATAAATAAATGACCAAGTACAATATTTTTGTCTCATTTGTTTAACTGGGTTCTCTTTATCTACTTTTAGGACTTGTGTGAAAATCTGATGATGTTTTATGTCATATTTATGCAGAAATATAGAAAATTCTAAAGGGTTCACAAACTTTCAAGCATCACTGTATGCCCACTCCAGATCTGTGTTTTTTCACCTTAACTATTGTTTGCATCACAATAAAAAAAAAAAAAAACAATTTGCACCTTTAAAGTGGTTGGCATGTTGTGTAAATCAAATGGTGCTAACCCTAAAAAAATCCATTTTAAATCCATATTATAATGTAACAAAACAGGACAAACACCAATGGAGATGAGTATATCCATCCATCCATCCATCCATTATCTGTAGCCACTTATCCTGTACAGGGTTGCAGGCAAGCTGGTGCCTATCCCAGCTGACTATGGGTGAGAGGTGGGGTACACCCTGGACAAGTCGCCAGATAATTGCAGGGCTTACATATAGAAACAAACAACCATTCACACCTACGGTTAATGTAGAGCCACCAATTAACCTGTCCCCATAAGTCTGTCAGTCCTGAGTACACATTCTAGTTACTAGTACTGGATTTTTGTCAGAGAAATATCATGAGTTACTTTGCCAATTTTCATCAAAGGTAAAACTATATAATGTGTGTTTTTTAGTTTTACCGTCTATGAAAATTGGCAAAGTAACTCATGATATTTCTCTTACAAAAATCCAGTATGTCAGTAAACCTGCTGATATCATCCAAACTACAAACATGGACTCCTTGAACTACACTTCCCAGAACTCACGGCGCTCTCTGTCTCCTGACTATTAACCACAGGATAATGTCCAACACATTTACTCATCACTCTAATTAGTCCTTCTGCCTATTTAAACCTCACTCTCACACCACATTGCGAAGTATTGTTCTGCTGTCCTCAGTTCATACCAAGCCTTCTTTCTTCTGACTGATTCTTGTTTTTCTGACCTTTGCTCCCCTCTTTTACATTTACGCTTTTGTCTTCTCTCGTTTGCCCTGTTTGCCGTTTGCCTGACCATTGCTAGTCCCTCAACTTTGATTCTCATCTCATGTTTTGGCTTGTTCACTGTTTGCTCTACACTCCTCTTCTGCACATACTTCCGTAAGTGCCTGCACCATGACAGGATACTTCGCCAACATGGATGTAGTGGAAGCAGCAAAGCAGACAGCTCTCAACGCTCAAGGACGATTACTAGGAGAACATCAGCAGATGCTAGCCAACCTCAACACAAGGATGTCACAACTAGCAACTGTGATGTTGCAGGCCCTCCTACCACGCTCTGAACCATCTCTGAGCCCAGCACTATAACTTCCTCCTCTGGAGAATTTTGCTGGAGTTCCGTTCGCATGTAAGGGTTTCCTCCTCCAATGCTCTATGTACTTCACTGTCATGCCGACCATGTCTGATGAGCACAAGATTGCTAAATTCCTCTTCTTTCTCATGGGTAAAGCCATTCGATGGGCCAGTGCCATCTGGAACAGCGACAGCAGACCCATGAAGTCTTATGAGCAGTTTCTCGCTCAATTCAAAAGGATTTTTGACCACGAACCTGAAGGCATCGAAGTTGGTGAAAGTTTACTCACCATGTCACAAGGTTCCAGAAGCACTGCAGAGTATACTCTGGAATTCAGAACACTAGCTAGTGGATGGAATGATCCTGCTCTGAAGGCTGTCTTTCGCAAAGGGCTGCACCCTGAGATACTGAGTGAGCTCGCCTGCCGAGATGAACAGTTGACACTGGATTCTCTCATTGACCTCGCAGTTCATCTGGGCAATCTCCTAACTCATCGACCCTCCCTGCAGGAGGCTGTAAAACTGGCTCCATTCCCGGAGGACAGTTCCGCCATGGAAGTCTCATGCACCCGGTTAACTCACTCCGAACACATTAGGAGGAGAAGGGAGGGACTCTGCTTTTACTATGGAAGCTCTGAACATCAGTTCAGCTGCTGTCCTGTTCATCCTCCTCATCCATCTTCTGCAGAGTGTCTTCCACACCATGTAAGTCCCATGTGCAGGTTTAATTCCAAGTCGTTCAAGGTTCCAGTGTTGTTAAAGTTGACTTCTTCCACCCACATCCTCTCTACTTTCATAGACTCAGGAGCAGAGGGGAACTTTGTCAGCAGCACAGCTGTCCAGAAGTTCAACTTGCCAACAATCCCTCATCAAAGTTTGCTCAGCATTCGTACAATCAACGGAGAACCCATAGGGGACGGTCTAGTCACCCTATGCACTGCTCCCATCCGCATCCAAGTGGGTGCCCTCCGTTCTGAGCTCATTTCACTCAATGTCACCACCACAGTCCATCATGACATCATTCTTGGTTACCCTTGTCTCCAACTTCATAACCCCTTGATTTCTTGGCTGAACAAAGATATTCTACAATGGTCGCCCACATGCTTTCAAGGCTGCATCTCTCGCCCGAAGATCACACTTGCCTCCACCTCTGTGGAGAGTCCCATGCATGACTCTATGGAGAATGTCCCAGCATGTTATTTTGACCTCAAGGAGGATTTTAGTAAGGGAAAAGCATGCAGGTTGCCACCTCACAGGCCATACAACTGTGCTATCAACCTACTGCCGGGCACATCACCACCAAGAGGGCGCATCTACCCTCTCTCTCAGAAGGAACAAGATGCTATGGAGGAATATATCCAGGAAGCCCTCAAACAGGGCTACATCCATCCTTCAAAGTCTCCAGCCTCAGCAGGCTTCTTCTTTGTGGAGAAATGTGGTGGTGGTCTTCGCCCATGTATTGACTACAGAGGATTGAACCAAGTGTCAGTCAAGTACCCATATCCACTCTCTCTCATCCCAGCAGCCTTGGAACAACTCAGATTGGCCAAGATCTTTTCTAAGCTTGACTTATGCAGTGCATACAATCTCATCAGAATCAAAATGGGTGATGAGTGGAAAACAGTGTTCAGCACTACCACTGGCCATTTTGAGTACCGGGTAATGCCATTTGGGCCTTTCTTCGGCACCTAGCGTGTTCCAGTGTCTCATCAACAATCTGTTACAGTACATGCTTGGCAGATATGCCATCATCTATATCGATGTCATCTTAATATATTTTCCTGACAAAGAAAGTCACGCTGAGCTTATTAGGATGGTCCTCAAATGCCTGCTCCAGAATCACCTCTACGTCAAAGCAGAGAAATGCGAGTTCCATCAGCAACACATCTCTTTCCTGGGCTACATCATTAGCTCCGAAGGTGTCAGTATGGACCCATCTAAGGTCTTTGCGGTCACGTCTTTGCCCACACCCATGTCAGTTAAGGAGCTTCAACACTTAGGGGTTTTGCCAACTTCTATCACTCTTTTATCCAGGGTTTCAGTTCCATTGCTGTCCCACTAACTTCACTACTCAAGAAGGGACCCAAGCACCTTCAATGGAACCCCATGGTAGAAGAAGCTTTTGGTCCTCTCAAGCAAGCCTTCACCTCAGCTCCCATCTTGCAGCATCCAGATCCATCCAAACCTTTCACTCTGGAGGTCAATGCATCTAACACAGGAGTAGGGGCTGTGCTATCACAACGTTTCGGGGAAAAACTGAAACTCCATCCAGTAGCATTCTTTTCTAAGAAACTCTCTTCCACTGAAAGAAATTATGATGTGGGAAACCGGGAACTACTGGCCATAAAACTGGCCCTCAATGAATGGTGACACTGGCTTGAGGGAGCCACTTGCCCATTTGTTATTCTCACTGACCACAAGAACCTCAAATATCTCAGGAAAGCTAAGCAGCTAAAACCTCGCCAAGCCAGGTGGGCTCTTTTCTTCACAAGATTTAATTCCACCATCTCATTCCATCCTGGCTCCAAGAATACCAAGGCCAACACCCTATGATGAATTTTTGCATCCACTAACCAAGATCTGTCAGTAAACCTGCTGATATCATCCAAACTACAAACATGGACTCCTTGAACTACACTTCCCAGAACTCACAGTGCCTTCTGTCTCCTGACTATTAACCACAGCTATCACTCTAATTAGTCCTTCTGCCTATTTAAACCTCACTCTCACACCACTTCATTGCGAAGTATCGTTCTGCTATCCTCAGTTCATACCAAGCTTTCTTTCTTCTGACTGATTCTCGTTTTTCTGACCTTTGCTTCTCTCTTTCATGTTTACTCTTTTGTCTTCTCTTGTTTGCCCTGTTTGCCGTTCACCTGACCATTGCTAGTCCCTCGACTCTAATTCTCATCTCATGTTTTGGCTTGTTCACTGTTTGCTTTACACTCCTCTTCTGCACGTACATCTGTAAGTGCCTGCACCGTGACACAGTGCCAGTAACTAAAATGTGTACTCAGGAGTGACAGACTTACAGTATGGGGACAGAAGTGATTATGGGACTCATGCAATTAGCATTGGCTTATTGGGTCCTAGCCTATACCTATGGCTGGAGGCCTTGGAAGCAGGGGCATTCACTGGTAAACTGTGGGGTGCTTGGGCTCTTCGTTGTCATGTCAGCAAGATTGTCTGTTCAGAGACAGAGAGTGTGTGTGTGTGTGTGTGTGTGTGTGTGAGCAATTGCCCATAATCGAGCTGACTAACCTCTGAGAGACATGGTGCCTTTTGATATTCCCCTGGCTGATTGAGGAGGGTGAATTAAGGCACCAAATATGCCACTCCAGGTGTGTGTGATCAGTGGGCCCCACCCTGTGTTTCTGGCTGTCCAAAACAATGGTGCTAAAATGTTGCTGTTTCTTCAGCACTACAGGAATAGTTGTGTGAGGAGCAGTGTGCTGCTTTGACAACAGTATTCTGGGGCCATTGTCACATCCCCCCCTAGCTCCAAGCCAACCATCCTCCAAGGCTCAGCACAGAGGCTGTAGCTCCTGGAGATGCCATTGGCATTCCCATGCTGGGTCCCAGCTCTATGTTGGACCTGGAAAGAGAAGTCCTGGAGAAACAAGAACCAGTGAGTAACATGGGCATTTGTGTCTTTCACAGCTGCTCTCCACTGGAGTGAGGCATGGTCAGTGACCAAAGTGAAATGATGACCAGACAGCTTAGTTACTACCCACTAGATGGCCAAGGGTTCTTTTTCCACAACCACATATTTGTTCTTGGCGGGGAGTAGCTTGTGGCTGATATACAGCATGGGGTCCTCTTTGCCCTCTACGACCTGTGAGAGCATGGCACCCAGGCCCCTCCAAGGTTTCCATCTCGATGATAAAGAGTAGGGCAAAGTTTGGGGTTTTGGAGGATGGGGCAGTGGTGAGGGTCTTCTTCAGGGCCTGGGATGCCTGCTACATCTGACTAGTTCACTTTATCTTCTCAGGCTCCCTGTTCCTGGTCAGGTCTGAGAGGGGAGAGGCTAAAGAGAAGAAGCTGGGCATGAACCTACATTAATACCCAGCTAACTGCAAAAAGGCATTTACCTGGCACTTGGTGGTGGGCCAGGGGTAGTTCTGTATAGCCTCTATCTTCTTTTCCTGGAGCTTCAACAGGCCCCAGCCAATGCGGTAGCCAAGGTCAGTCCCAGCTGGCATTTCCAGGGGTTGGCTGTCAGCCCAGCCTTCTGCAACTTCCCTAGAATGGATTTGAAGCAGTGCAGGTGATCAACCCAGGTGGACAATTGGATGATGACCTCATCCAGATATGCAGCAGAAAAGTCATGGTGGGGGCACAGCACAATGTCCATGAGGCATTGGAATGTCTCAGACACCCCATGGAGGCCAAAGGGGAAGACCCAGACTGACTGTAGCCTGAAACAATAATAAAAGCAGTTTTTGGCCAGGCCTGGGGTGTCAGGGCCACCTGCCAGTAGACTTTTGTGAGGTCCAATGTTAAAATGAAGCAGGCCCTTCCCAGTCTGTCAACCAAGTCATCCACCCTATGCAGACTTTGAAGTCTGAAACTGTGTTGAGCTTCCTGAAGTCAATGCAGAGTCTCAGAAATCTGTTGGGTTTAGGGGGCTACCAGGGGCGAGGAGATTCTTTGATGATGCCAGCCTGTAGCATTCAAGCTACTCCCTCCTCACTCACATCATGGTGGGCTTCTGGAAAGTGGTGGGGCATTTCCAGACCACCACACCAGGGGGGTCTTGATGTCATACTGGATCAGGTGGGTCTGCCCTGGTTCTGCTGCAAAGATGTCCTGGAACTGATCTAGTAGCACCCCTAGTTCTTGGCACTGGTGTCTGGAGCAGTCATCTCCTTGGTGGATCAGGGTATGCCCGAGTGGGTCTGTGGTTGAGAGTATGGGCTGAGAGAAGTAGTAGTGATTCAATCCATTGTTTTAGAAGGTTAATATGGTAGGTTTGTGTGTCTTTTCACTTACCTGGCTGTTGCAGGTGGTAGTTCACCAGTCCCATGCACTCAGCTATGATAAACAGGCCCTGTCACCATGCCAGGAACAGGACTGAGCTGGGCAGTTGTAAAGGCAGCTCTGTTCAACCTGGGTGGAGACTAAGTGCTGAGATGTGATGGGGGACACCTTTTTAATGCGCTGATGCATCTCCCTTACGTGCTCAATGGTGGTCCTTAAAGGTGAATGCTGCTCCTTCCAGACCTCCTTGAGAACATCCAGAAGGCTATGGGATCTTCTCCCAAACAGAAGCTTGAAGGGCATGAAGCCTGTTGACATTTGAGGAATCTCCCTGACTGCAAACAGGATGTATGGGAGAAGGAGGTCCTAGTTCCAGTTGTCTTTGTCCAAGACCCACCTCAGCATCCTCTTCAGGGTTGATTCTTTCAACCAGCCTGCCAGTCCAGGAGTGGTAGATGGAGGTGTGGATCTACTTCACCTGCAACAGCTGACACACATCAGACCATGTGATCTTGGAGATGAAGGGCATACCTTGTTCGTTAAGTAGGTCCTTGGGGAGTCCCATGTGGGAGAACAGCAGAACCAATTACCTGGTGATTTTTTGGGAGGTGGCCTTCCTTAGGAGGATCACCTCAGGGTAGCAGGTGGCATATTCCATGATGACAAGGATGTGTTTGTGACCCTGGTTGGACTTAGGAAGGGGACCTACCAGATCCATGTCCATTCTCTTAAAGGGAATGCTGGTAATGGGCAGAGGGATGAGTGAGGCAAGTGAAGGTCAGTGTGGGGTGGTACGCTGGCAGCAGGGGCAGCATTGGCAGAAGTTTTAATGTCTATGTTCATCCCCAGCCAGAGAAAGTGGTCCTTGATTGTCTCCAAGGTGTTCTGGCCCACCAAGTGGCCTCCTAAGGGGATTGGAATGAGCCAGGTGCATGATGATATCCACCTTGGAGTGGAGGGGCACCAGCAGATCCACTTCTTGGCCTTGCTGCTCTGTTTGCTGGTACAGGAGTTCCTGATGGACCAGGAAGTATGTGCTGGGGAGTGGCTGCCCTCCCCAGTTGGTGGACATGCAAACTCTGCACAGAAAGGCCCTCGCCGGCCGCTGGGCTCGAACCCAGGACCTTCTTGCTGTGAGGCGACAGTGCTAACCACTACACCACCGTGCCGCGCCCCCCCCCCCCCCCCCCCCACACACACATATATATATATATATAAAATTTATTTATTTATTTATTTATTTTATTTTATTTTTACAGATTCTATATGCACATACAGACCTTCTTTGTAAGGAAAACATTGGTTCTTTGAACCGTTCTTCTTCTACCATACTGAATGTTTGTGTGTCCTTCACCACACTCAAAAAAAAAACAAACCCATTGGATTTACTTAACTGAGTTATGGCAACCGGTCCCACGAAACTGTGTTAATTTAGATGTATTGAATACAGTTATGTTGAGTTATTCAAAACATAACTGTATTCAATACATCTAAATTAACACAGTTTCGTGGGACCGGGTGCCATAACTCGGTTAAGTAAATCCAATGTTTTATTTTTTTGAGTGCATGTTTACCAAGGCTTCACCCCCCTTTTGTGAATACTGTGAATACTGTGAATGAACTATGAATAGAGTAATATTCTAGTATTCATTATGCAATATTCTAATAATATGTACGCTATTACAATCTTATAATACACAATATAATGCCAATTAAATTTATGCGTTAACATTATCTATCTTTAATGGGATCTGCAACACACTTCTTTGTCTAATGGATGGCACAGTAATGCCTCACCACAGAGGATGTGTTGTTATAACAAAGCTCTTTGGAACATAACTAGCACTTCACATTTGAAATAGAAAATTACTGTAAATATTCAATAGATGTTTGAATATTTGAATAGTAATGATGTCAATGTTAAGTGTAATCATATGATTTATTGTAGATGGAGTCATTAAGAACCTTTTGAACTTATAATCTCTTACATGTAAAGCATGTTGGTATTTATAACCTAACATGAAAAGAACAATAGCAACAACAACAATAATAATAATAATAATAATAATAATAATAATAATAATAATAATATAAAATTCCCAATTTTTATTCTCTGTTTATTATTACTGTGAAAATGCAGAAAATAATTGTTTTAACTGTTATGAATCAATTCAAAAATTAATCAATTCAACAGGCCCAGGAACAAAACAGGCCAATGTTTTGTACACAATATAATGCCACATTATAATCTCTTACATGTAAAGCATGTTGGTATTTATAACCTAACATGAAAAGAACAATAACAACAACAATAATAATAATAATAATAATAATCAGCATACTATAAAATACCAAAATTTTATTCTCTGTTTATTATTAATACTGTGAAAATGCAGAAAATAATTGTTTTAACTGTTATGAATCAATTCAAAAATTAATCAATTCAACAGGCCCAGGAACAAAACAGGCCAATGTTTTGTTAAAACATGTCTACCCAGCACCACCAGATCCACTTATCTAAATACAGGCCTAAATACAAAACAATAATTAATGCACCCTCCACTCCCCTTGGTGGTAGCACTCTCAAGTTTACAGATAAATTTATTACTAATGTTCCAACATCTCATATAATTCCACCTCAACACCCACTTGTGTGGAGTATATGAAGCAAGGTTCCAGTTCAAGGAGGGTTAGTGAAAGACTGATTTCTCTGAGTGATTTGCTTTGGGCGAAAAGGTACAGTACTTTGTAAAAATCTTAGGTGCACTATCGATTGTACAAATTTAGAATGTTTCAGATATTTATGACTTCTGCATAATTGAGTCAGTACAAAAATATGTTATACTTCCAAGAGTTATTGAAAATTAAATGTTACAAAAAAAAATGTTTGTACATCAGTAAAGAAAGCAGCATATCATGTAAGAAACCAATTTTCATAGAAAAAAAATCATAATGAAGGGTACTGGGTTTTCCATGAAAAAAGAACAAAGTGTAACAGTCAAAGTCTCCAGAAGAACTGTGACAGATTCGCCAAAATGCTCAGTAAACCTACCAATTAATTTCTTTTTAAAACAACACAAATTGTTCTTGAGACAATTATTGTTTTCTTTCTTTGTTTTTCTTTTTTAAGCAAAAGTTGTGTTATGGTGACAAATCCATTATCATGTCATTCCTTTAATCATGAAGCGCTTGAGTAAAGTAATGAATCTGTGCAAAAAAAGGTAAATTCAAGAAAAAAATCTTTATCTATAACAAACATAAAATACACTTTTCAGAATCTTCATGAAATAAAATATGTTTTTATAATATCAACAAACACAATCAAAAAATTGTGAACTCCTAGAACTGCCACCTTATTGTGGTGGAGGGGTTTGTGTGCTTGAATGATCCTAGAAGCTATGTTGTCGGGGGCATTATGCCCCTGTTAGGGTCTCCCAAGGCAGACAGGTCCTAGGTGACAGGCCAGACCAAGAGCAGTTCACCAAACCCCTTATGGATATTAAAAGAACAAGGACCGTGATGTCGCCTGGTATGGTGCAGCCGGGGCCCCACCCTGGAGCCAGGCCTGGGGTTGGAGCTCGTATGCGAGCACCTGGTGGCCGGGCCTTTGCCCACGGGGCCCGGCCAGTCTCAGCCTGAAGCGGTGACGTGGGCCCGACCTCCTGTGGGTTCACCACCCACAGAGGTAGCCATAGGGGGCCAGTGCAGTGTGGATTGGGCGGCAGTCGAAGGCAGGGGCCTCGACGACCTGATCCCCGAACACAGCGGCTAGCTGTTGGGACATGGAATGTCACTTCGCTGGGGGGAAGGAGCCTGAGTTTGTGTGGGAGGTTGAGAGGTACTGGCTAGAGATAGTCAGGCTCACCTCCACACACAGCTTGGGCTCCGGAACCCAGCTATTCGAGAGGGGCTGGACTCTCCACTTCTCTGGAGTCGCTCACGGTGAGCAGCGGCTGGCTGGTGTGGGCTTGCTTATAGCTCCCCAGCTCAGCTGCCATGTGTTGGAATTTACCCCAGTGAACGAGAGGGTCGCCTCTCTGTGCCTTCGGATCGGGGAGAGGGTTCTTGCTGTTGTTTGTGCCTACGGGCCGAATAGCAGTATAGAGTATACGGCCTTCTTGGAGTCCCTGGGAGAGATACTGAGAGGTGCTCAGACTGGGGACTCCATTGTTCTACTGGGGGACTTCAACGCTCACATGGGCGATGACAGTGATACCTGGAGGGGTGTGATTGGGAGGAACGGCCTCCCTGATCTGAACCTGAGTGGTGTTTTGTTATTGGACTTCTGTGCTAGTCACAGTTTGTCCATAACAAACACCATGTTCGAGCATAGGGGTGTCCATAAGTGCACATGGCACCAGTACACCTTAGGTCAGAGGTCGATGATAGACTTTGTTGTTGTTTCATCTGATCTCCAGCCCTATGTCTTGGACACTTGGGTGAAGAGAGGGGCAGAGCTGTCAACTGATCACCACCTGGTGGTGAGTTGGATCCGCTGGCGGAGGAGGAAGCTGGACAGACCTGGCAGGCCCAAACGTATGGTAAGGGTCTGCTGGGAACATCTAGCTGAGCACTCTGTTGGGGAGGTCTTTAACTCCCACCTCTGGGAGAGCTTCTCCCAGCTTCCAAGGGAGGCGGGGGACATTGAGTCCGAGTGGACCATGTTCTCTACCTCCATTGTAGACATGGCTGTTTGGAGCTGTGGCCGCAAGGTCTCCAGTGCCTGTCATGGCGGCAATCCTCAAACCTGGTGGTGGACACCGGAAGTAAGGGATGCTGTCAAGCTGAAGAAGGAGTCCTATCAGGCCATGTTGGCCTCTGGGACTCCTGAGGCAGCTGATGGGTATCAGCAGGCCAGGCGTGCCGCAGCTCGGGCAGTTGTGGAGGCAAAAACTTGGAACTGGGAGGAGTTTGGTGAGGCCATGGAGGAGGACTATCAGTCGGCCTCGAAGAAATTCTGGCAAACCGTCTGGCGCCTCAGGAGGGGTAAGCAGTACTCTGCCAACACTGTTTACAGTGTGGGTGGGGAGCTGTTGACCTCGACTGGGGACATTGTCGGGCAGTGGAAGGAATACTTCGAGGATCTCCTCAATCCTACTATCACATCTTCCATTGAAGAAGCGGAGGTTGATGACTCAGAGGTGGACTCATCCATTACCCAAGCCAAAGTCACTGAGGTGGTTTGCAAGCTCCTTGGTGGCAAGGCACTGGGAGTGGATGAGATCCACCCTGCGTATCTCAAGTCTCTGGACATTGTGGGGCTGTCTTGGCTGACACGCTTCTGCAATATCGCGTGGCAGTCAGGGACAGTGCCTCTGGAGTGGCAGACCGGGGTGGTGGTCCCTCATTTAAGAAAGGGGACCGGAGAGTGTGCTCCAATTATAGGGGAATCACACTTCTCAGCCTCCCCGGGAAGGTTTACTCCAGGGTACTGGAGAGGAGAATTTGGCCAATAGTCGAACCTCAGATCCAGGAGGAACAATGCGGTTTTCGTCCTGGTCGTGGAACACTGGACCAGCTCTATACCCTTCATAGGGAGCTCAAGGGTTTATGGGAGTTTGCCCAACCAGTCCACATGTGCTTTGTGGATCTAGAGAAGGCATTCAACCGTGTCCCTTGTGGTATTCTGTGGGGGGTGCTTCGGGAGTATGGGGTTCGGGGCTCCTTGCTAAGGGCTGTCCAGTCCCTGTACGAATGGAGCAGGAGTCTGGTTCACATTGCTGGCAGTAAGTCAGACCTGTTCCCAGTGCATGTTGGACTCCGGCAGGGCTGCCCTTTGTCACCGGTTCTGTTCATAATTTTTATGGACAGAATTTCTAGGCGCAGCCAGGGGCCAGAAGGAATCTTGTTTGGGAACCAAAGGATTTCATCTCTGCTTTTTGCGGATGATGTTGTCCTGTTGGCTTCTTCAAACCAGGACCTTCAGCATGCACTGGGGCAGCATGCAGTCGAGTGTGAAGCGGCTGGGCAGCACCTCCAAGTCCGAGGCCATGGTTCTCGACCGGAAAAGGGTGGCTTGCCCTCTCCAGGTTGGTGGAGAAGTCCTGCCTCAAGTGGAGGAGTTTAAGTATCTCGGGATCTTGTTCACGAGTGAAGGAAAGATAGAGCATGAGATCAACAGGCGGATCGGTGCAGCCTCCGCAGTGATGCAGTTGCTTTACTGGTCTGTCGTGGTGAAGAAGGAGCTGAGCCAAAAGGCGAAGCTCTCGATTTACTGGTCGATCTACGTTCTGACTCTCACCTATGGTCATGAGCTTTGGGTAATGACTGAAAGAACAAGATCACAGATACAAGTGGCTGAAATGAGTTTCCTTCGCAGGGTGGCTGGGTGCTCCCTTAGAGATAGGGTGAGAAGCACAGTCACTCAGGAGGAGCTCGGAGTAGAGCCACTGCTCCTCCACATTGAGAGGAATCAGCTGAGGTGACTTGGGCATCTCTTTTGGATGCCTCTTGGACGCCTCCCTGGGGAGGTGTTCCAGGCATGTCCCCCCGGGAGGAGGCCTCGGGGAAGACCCAGGACACGCTGGAGGGACTATGTCTCTCGGCTGGCCTGGGAACACCTCAGTGTTCTTCCTGAGGAGCTGGTCGAGGGGTCTGGGGAGAGGGAAGTTTGGGCTTCCATGCTCAGACTGCTGCCTCCGCAACCCGGCCCCAGATAAGCAGGTGAAGATGAGACAATCAAAAAACTGTGCTGCTCCATACTTCTAGGATCCTTCCTTCCAATCAACATTTTTCTACTGTCAGTAAAGGTATGGGCTGGAAATGGATGTATTTGTAGGAAGGTACATGACAGACATGCAAACAAATAATACAAAAGTGTCAAGCAAAGGCAGGGTTGTGTAACAGGCAAGGGTCATATGAGGTGCAAACAGAGTTACAGAAGGAAAGCGAGAGACAGAGTCCAAATCAACAGAACAAAGTCAAAACCAGAAAGTTGCACAGAGAATCAAGGCTTGGTATTGACAGATTCTAAGTACTTTGCAAAGTCAGTGTGCTTGCGGAGTACTTTTATACACACATCATGATTGTGCTCTGATCATGGACAAGTGTATGTAATAATTATTTGTGCTTGCGGTGCATGCACAAATATGCGTAGACATACCGTAAGTAACAGTTCGAGGCACGCCAAGCGTGAATGCGCACTGACATGACATGTAACTACAACAATAAGTGAATAGGGGCTTTTCACATTATGTCATTGTAACTGTGGATTTGTTTATCCAGTCATGTTGCTGGACAGGCTTTATTTTGGACAATGACCGGCACAAGTGTACACAAGTGATTGTAAGCCCAATTCAGTAAACTTCTACAGATAAACTGGTAGACGTTACATCTAAAAGAACAATGCCAGTGATGTGCAGTGCTTTTGGATGTAATAACAGATGTGGAGATTAGATTAGATTAGATTAGATTAGATTAGATTAGATTAGATTAGATTAGATTAGATTAGATAAAACTTTATTGATCCCTTTGGGAGGGTTCCCTCAGGGAAATTAAGATTCCAGCAGCATCATTACAGATAAACAGAGAAAAGAAATAGAGAAAAACTTCTAGATAAATTAAAATAAATTAAGGATTTACATATACAAATATAAAAAGAATAAGATATGGGGAAGAGAGGAAGGGGGAGAGAGAGGAGGGAAAAAAGGAAAAGGGGGGCAGCAGGAGAGATATTGCACTTTATATTGCACTTTATATTCCACATTGTCCGGTATAGCTTATTTTTAGGCTAGGCTACTGCTCCTTCCCATCCTTTGTACTCCTGTTACCCCTCCTGTTACTCCCCCCCCCAGAGAGGAGTTTTACAGTCTGATGGCATGAGGGACAAAGGAGTTTTTGAGTCTGTTCATCCTGCACTTGAGAAGGAGCATTCTGTCACTGAACAGGCTCCTCTGGTTGCTGATGACGGTGAGCAGAGGGTGACTGGCATCGTCCATGATGTTCAATAGTTTGTCCATAGACCTCTTCTCTGCCACCATCACCAGAGAGTTCAGCTTCATACCGACCACAGAGCCAGCCTGCCTGATCAGTTTGTCCAGCCTGGATGTGTCCTTCTTGGATGTGCTGCCCCCCCAGCACACCACGGTGTAAAACAGGACACTGGCAACCATAGACTGATAGAACATCCACAGGAGTTTCCTGCAGATGTTAAAGGGCCGCAGCCTCCTAAGGAAGTATAACCTGCTCTGTCCCTTCCTGTATAAGTGATTGGTGTTGCAAGTCCAATCCAGCTTGCTGTCCAGCCATAGCCCAAGGTACTTGTAGGAATCCACAGCCTTCACCTCGACTCCCTCGATCAGAACTGGTTGTGACCTTGGTCTGGACCTCCCAAAGTCAATGACCAGCTCCTTGGTCTTCAAAGTGTTGAGCTGCAGATGGTTCCTGTTGCACCACACAGCAAAGTCCCTCACCAGGCTCCTATACTCCTCCTCTCTGTTGTCACTGATACACCCAACAATGGCTGTGTCATCGGCAAACTTCTGAATGTGACACAGCTCCGAGTTGTAGCAGAAGTCCACGGTGTACAGGATGAAGAGAAGAGGGGCCAGCACCATGCCCTGGGGTGCTCCGGTGCTGCTAATCACAGTGTCAGATGTGATGTCCTTCAGCCTGACGTACTGCAGCCTGTCAGTGAGGTAGCTGGAGATTCAGGTGACTAGGCAGGGGTCCACTCGCATCCTGTTCAGTTTGTCCTGAAGCAAAAGATACGCCTGGTTTAACTTTTCTCCACTGCCTGGCAAACACAGAAAGATGAGAAAATGATGACCTGCAGTTAAATGGGAAGAATGGATGCCAACAAAGCATTCCTGTATGTGTGGAGAACTTTTTTTACCAGGTTAGTATGAAAGCTCTGTGCAGCTATTATTTCTCCTAACACTTTTTCTAGTTCAAGGCCATTCAGTTATAAAAATTCCCTCAATCTAGATCTAGCCTAGGTTCTACTCAAGTTAACATTCAACAAGTCCATAGGTTATGGCGTAGGAATTTTTTTTTTTTTTTAGAAATCATGGACACTATGTCCTCCAGGCTAAAGAGGAGAGGGACCGTCCGGCTTGTTATCAGTTCTCAGTTCAAAAGCCAACATCTGTGATTGTTGTGATATGCCATAGGTTGGTGTAACTTTGGTCTAGATTATAAAGATTTAACAGGTTGCATGGTCATGATATATTTTATTAGATGTGAGATATTGTATTTTGGATTTGATATATTTTATTCAACCTAATGCTTTGCTAGACTAGCAGCATGTTTAGATGCTGATAAAGTAAACGAGGCTAAATACCATAAAATATGCAAGATCTAGGCCCTGCCTTGTTTATTACTATTAGAAGTCCACATTTGAGCTTACCTTTGTTATAATAATGTATTTTTCTTTATCGGGCATAGGCCCTTTGCAGCTAGTCAAGTCAAGTTTATTTGTATGGCACTTTTAACAACAGACATTGTCGCAAAGCAGCTTGACAGAAAATTAAAGACTTGAAACATGAGCTAATTTTATCCCTAATTGATCCTTGACGGCGGCACGGTGGTGTAGTGGTTAGCGCTGTCGCCTCACAGCAAGAAGGTCCTGGGTTCGAGCCCCGGGGCCGGCGAGGGCCTTTCTGTGCGGAGTTTGCATGTTCTCCCCGTGTCCGCGTGGGTTTCCTCCGGGTGCTCCGGTTTCCCCCACAGTCCAAAGACATGCAGGTTAGGTTAACTGGTGACTCTAAATTGACCGTAGGTGTGAATGTGAGTGTGAATGGTTGTCTGTGTCTATGTGTCAGCCCTGTGATGACCTGGCGACTTGTCCAGGGTGTACCCCGCCTTTCGCCCATAGTCAGTTGGGATAGGCTCCAGCTTGCCTGCGACCCTGTAGAAGGATAAAGCGGCTAGAGATAATGAGATGAGATGAGATGAGATGATCCTTGACGAGCAAGCTAGAGGTCACATGCTTGGATATTGTTTAGCAACATGAACATGGAGAGCAAGCTTTCCAGTAAACAAAAGCTTGTAAGAGGTCAAATGCATGTGCTCTAAAACAGTAGTTTCATTTCTACAAAAGCATCAAGATATATTCTAGAAATTTTGTTTGGGCTCAGTTTTTGAGGTGCAATAAGCATTTTTGTTGCAAAATCAAGAAAATACTAGTGGCACCAACATGTTCGAATGGCTAAAAATCATGGCAACTTCACAAAGTACATACTTCAAAACTTGACTTTTTCTCTCTTCTTTTTAATGTTTGGACTTCTAAAGGCTCCCAAAGAAAAGCCTAGTGTGATTGACAATTGTGTAGGATTTGACAGCATCTTATGGTCGATTAGTGATGTTTTTCTGAGAGTGATTCCAAGCGCTATATCCAAGCACATGGCCTTGAGCTCCCGAGGGCCTGTTTCCCATAACATTCTGGCATGCACGAAACCTGACTTGAAATATTGGTGGGTATCTGTACTTTTGTATGCCTTTAGCATCTTTCCAGTGTATTTAGTAGTCCCAAATACTAAATAGTTCAAGATGTTGTCGTATCCCAAATCCGTTAGCTGGTTTGCCGTACACTTTTCAAGTGGAATAAATACATTTGTGGGTAAATTAAGAAGAAGAAGAAGAAGCCTTTACTTTTGTCACATGTACACTCAAGCACAGCGAAATTCCTTCTCTTCATTGAACTCATCTGAAGCAGTGAATGTGCATGCACACACAAACGTACACCCAGAGCAGTGAGAAGAATAAATAAATACATTTGTGGGTAACTTGATGTGTGATGCCTGCATGATTCAGCTTTTCAATGTAATGTGATCTGCTGGTATAATCAAAATTTTTCATTATTTCAGAGAGATTAACTGTCATGACTATGTTTCTTTGTTTGCCTGGCAATATGGTGGCTGCTGCATGATAAAGAAAAATCTGTGACATCAGTGAAAGGTCCCTATATTACATCTTTATGCACAGATAGAGTAAGACTAAAACTGTCAAAATAAGGGTCTGAAATTACACAATACTTTTAACATAAATTGACATAATATGACTTCAATTAAATATACAATAACAATAATGCAGAAATAAGACAAATATGAAATTCTTATCTATGGCTCTAACAAGTTGTCACACCAAATGTTGACTCTATTACTGTTTATCACTCTTTGTAGTATTTTTGTTCATATAGACATAGTTTATTTCATTATTTTTAAGGATTCTTTGCATGTGCACATCCCAACTGGTGCATTCAAAGCAGTCCTTTAGTATATTGTTAGCTCTCTTAGGCCAGATTAATGTTTGGCCATGTTGTGTAGGGGTCTGTATAAAGGAGTTAGAAATAGTGAAATATAGTCAAATATAGGGCTGGGTCCAAAATGCATCCTTGATATGATGGTAGACATCACATAGTATTTTTGTGCCTCTGGTCACACAGTGTATGTGTTGATCATTTTGGAAATACAATTTTGATTTTGGTCTGATTAAAATCCCTTGAAGTGAGTCTCAATCAGTGTGGTAATAGGATGTCTAACAGTGTGTCAGGAGGGTGTCTAACAAGACAGCAAGGCATCAAAGACCATTTGCAACTGATTGAACTCTTATTTCCTTGATGCTGCCTGTGCAGCAGTTCTCTCAAGTAACAGAATTTTTTTTTTTTAAAGTTGGTGGACCGAACATCACAGAAAAGGAATTTTGTCTACCTGCAACCCTACTATAACTACAACCCTAATTCCAAAAAAGTTGGGATACTGTTTAAACTGTAAATAAAAAGAGAATGTGATCATTTGCAACTCATGGAAACCCTATATTTCATTGAAAATAGTACAAAGACAATATATCAAATGTTGAAACTGAGAAATTTTATTGGTTTTTGAAAAATATATGCTCATTTTGAATTTGATGTCAGCAACACATTTCAAAAAAGTTGTGATGGGGCAACAAAAGACTAAAAAAGTTATGTAATGTGATTTAAAAAATGGTTAATTATAAACAAGTCAGTAACATGATTGGGTATAAAAAGAACATCCCAGAGGGGCTGAGTCTCTCAGAAGTAAAGATGGGGAGGGGTTCACCACTCTGTGAAAGACTGCATGGGCAAACAGTGCAACAACATAAGAATAACATTCCTCAATGTAAAATTGCATAGAATTTGGGGATCACATCATCTATGGTACATAATATCATTAAAAGATTCAGAGAATCTGGGGAAATCTCTGTATGCAAGAGAAAAGGCTGAAAATTGACATTGGATGCTTGTGGTTTTCAGGCCCTCAGGCAACACTGCATTAAAAGCAGACACATATGTAGTGGAAATCACTGCACTGGCTCAGGAACACTTCAGAAAACCATCATCTGTGAAAACAGTTCATCACTGCATTAACAAATGCAAGTTAAAACTATATATAAACAATATGCAAAAACACTGCCACCTTCTCTGGGCCTGAGCTCTTTTACGATGGACTGAGGTAAAGTGGAAAATTGTCCAGAGGTCTGATGAATCAAAAATAGAAATTCTTTTTAGAAATCATGGACACCACATCCTCCAGGCTAAAGAGGACAGGGACCATCCAATTTGTTATCAGCGCACAGCTCAAAAGCCAGCATCTGTGATGGTATGAGGGTGCATTAGTGCACATGACATGGGTAGCTTATACATCTGGGAAGGCATCATTAGTGCTGAATGATGTATATACATGTTTCAGAGCAATATGCTGCCATCCAGACAAATTTTTTTCAGGGAAGGCCTTCCTTCTTTCAGCAAGACAATGCCAAACTGCTTTCTGCACATATTAAAACTGCATGGCTCCATAGTAAAGGAGCCTTCTTCTTCTTCTTTTGGCTGCTCCCGATTAGGGGTCGCCACAGCGGATGTTTTTTCTCCATTGCTCCCTGTCTTCCGCATCCTTCTCTACCACACCTGACACTTTCATGTCCTCTCTCACCACATCCATGTATCTTCTCTTTGGTCTTCCTCATTTTTGTTTGCCTGGCAGCTCCATCCTCAACATTCTCCTTCCCACATGCTCTGCATCTCTTCTCATGATGTGCCCATACCATCTCAGTCTCATCTCTCTTAGCTTAATTCCCAAGTTCTCTACATGTGCTGTCCCTCTGATGTACTCGTTCCTTATCCTGTCCAACCTTGTCACTCCCATCGCAAACCTTAACATCCTCAACTCCGCCACCTCCAACTTTGCCTCCTGTCTCTTTGTTAAGGGTATGGTCTCCAATCCATACATCACAGCTGGTCTCACTACTCTCTTCTACATCTTACCTTTCACTTTTGCTAAAAAGGAGTCTGGGTGCTAAACTGGCCTACCTGCAGTCCAAACCTGTCTCCCATTTAAAACATTTGGCACATTATGAAGTGCAAAATATGGCAAAGGAGACCCCAAACTGTTGATTAACTGAAATTGCATATCAGGCAAGAATGGGACAACATTTCTCTTTCAAAACTACAGAACTGGTCTCCTCAGTTCCCGAACATTTACAGAATGTTGGTAAAAGTAGAGGTGATGCAAAACAGTGGTAAACATGCCCCTGTCCCAACTTTTTTGAAACATGTTGCTGACATCAAATTCAAAATGAGCATTGTGGCAGTTCGTAGGAGGGGGAGGAGCACAGAAAGACGGCAGGCCAGAATAAAGTTCTGAATAAACGCTACGGGAACCTCCTCATTCCAGAGTTTGAGTAGATTGAGGTGGTAAATCTGTAGCGCCCCACCCCTGCCCGTCCGCCTCACCTCATAGTCGACGTCCCCGACTCGCCGTGTGACCTCAAAGGGTCCTTGCCACCTGGCAATCAATTTGGAGCTCGATGTGGGCAACAGTACGAGTACTTTATCTCCCGGTGTGAACTCCCTAAGGCGCGTACCCCTGTCGTACAGGCGGGTTTGCCGTTCTTGGGCCTGCCGCAAATTCTCCTGGGTTAGGTGTATGAGTGTGTGGAGTTTTGCACGCAGGTCAATAACGTATTGAATTTCATTTTTACTGGGTGAAGGTCCCTCCTCCCAATTTTCTCGCAGCACAAAATGCCGCGTGGCTTACGCCCGTATAACAATTCAAATGGGGAGAACCCCGTGGAGGCTTGGGGGACCTCTCGCACTGCAAATAACAAGGGTTCGAACCATTTATCCCAGTTACGTGCGTCCTCACTTATGAATTTTTTAATTATATTTTTGAGGGTGCGATTGAACTGTTCAACTAAACCGTCCATTTGTGGGTGATAAACGCTGGTGCGGATCGGCTTAATACCTAATATCCCATACAGTTCGCTCAGTGTTCATGACATAAACGAGGTGCCTTGGTCAGTCAGAATCTCTTTCGGGATTCCAACTCGAGAGATGACGCGGAAGAGTGCCTCCGCAGTACTGCGTGCTGAGATATTGCGAAGAGGCACTGCTTCCGGGTATCGCGTTGCATAGTCCACCAGAACTAATATAAAGCGGTACCCTCGTGTTGACCGATCTAATGGCCCAACGAGATCCATCCCAATTCTTTCGAACGGGGTCTCGATTAATGGTAGGGGGCGCAAGGGCGCTTTTGGAATGGCCGCTGGATTTACTAACTGGCATTCGCGGCATGCCGTACACCACCTACGGACATCGCCGCGAATCCCCGGCCAATAGAATCGGGCCATTATTCGGGCTAGTGTCTTATCCTGCCCTAAGTGTCCAGCCATGGGATTAAGGTGAGCCACCTGGAATACCAATTCCCGGCAGCTTTTTGGAATCAAAAGCTGGGTGATTTGCTCTTTTGTCTGAGTGTCCTGCGTCACTCAGTATAATCTATCTTTCATAATAGAAAAATAGGGGAAGGACGGGGTGGCATTCGGCGGGAGCATTTGACCATCGATTACTCTCACTTGGTCAAATGCATGCCGCAGAGTCTCGCCTCACGACTACTCTAACGGGAAATCCGCAAGGGATTCCCCGAGAGAGATAGGAGGAGCCTGTGGCTCCTCACTCTGACGTGAAGATGACGTGGACAGCTCTACGACAGCTGCTCCCGCCAAAGCAACACCGGGACCTCCCCCTGCTGACCTATGGCAGGACCCATTCTTCACTAGATGACTCATCAACTCCCCGAATCCCGGCCAATCAGTCCCCAAAATTATCGAGTGGGTGAGGCAAGGATTAATCACCACCTTTACTATAAATTTTTCCCCTCGGAACAAAATGTGGACCAATACCAACGGGTAGCTGTGAACATCCCCGTGCACACACAACATCTTCACCCCCTGTGCTTCCCCCAATGCCTCGTCTTGCACCAGGCTTTGGTGGATTGAGGTCTGATTACAACCGGAATCCACCAATGCCTGATATGTATCCCCTTGGATACTCACTGGTATGCGATACGCTCCGGCCCGATCGAGGGCAGCTCCTGGCGCATCAGGGATTCGAACCACCGCGCCCACTTCCATTGCTGAACATTGCTGTTGGAGGTGGCCCAGCTCCCCGCAGCGCCAGCAAACCGGCCCGGGTTTCCTCTCTGCATCGGTGCCCTGGGGCTCACTCACCTGAGGGGGGGAAGAGACAGACACAGAAGGGAAAAACGGGAGGACACCGCGGGTGTGACGGGCCGGCTGGGGTGGGGCCAGCCCCTGCCTCTGCAGTGGGGGAATGGGGCGAGGACGAGACACAGGAGGAGAGAGGGGGAGAGAGAGAGAGAGGAGAGAAGAGGATGTTCACTGTCTTGCCGTCAGAACAGCCGCCAAATGGTCCTCCGCCAACTCGATGGCCTGATCCAGCGACGCCGGGCGGTGGCACTGGACCCACTCCGCAGTTCCCTCTGGCAGGCGGCCGATGAACTGCTCCAGCACCACCTGATCGAGGATTCCCTTGGCGTCGCGGTTGTTGGCCCTCAACCACCGCCAGCAGGCATCCCGGAGCTGCTGGCCAAACGCGAACAGCCAGCCGACTTCCTCCAGCCGCAGAGCGCGGAAGCGCTGTTATTGTTGTTCGGGGGTGCACTCCACCCACTGGAGGACGGCCTGGCGAAGGTCCACATAGGCCAGCCGGCGGTCGGCGGGGAGCTGTAGCACGGCCAGCTGCGCCTCTCCTGTTAGCAGGGGGAGAAGGCGCGCTGCTCCATCGGCCACCCCGAGGTCTCCGCGACTTGCTCGAAGAGCATGATGAATGACTCGGGGTCGTCCTGCGGGCCCATCTTGGTTAGGATGAGGGGGGACGGGCCCATGGTGGGAGTGCTGGTGGACCCCGTCGACGCGAGGAGGTGCCGGAACGCCTGACGATATTCCTGCTGCGCCAGCAGCAGGGCCTCGAACCAGCGCTCTTGCTCCTTCCGGAGGGTGATTAGCGCCTGGTGCTGGCTCTGCTGGGCCGTGGCGAGGGCGTGGACCAGGTCCGCGAAGGGGGAGGACTCCATGGGGCTGTTCTTTTCCTGTGCTCCTTCCTGGGTTTCGGCACCACTGTGGCAGTTCGTAGGAGGGGGAGGAGCACAGAAAGACGGCAGGCCAGAATAAAGTTCCATAATGCTCTTTTATTTGTTCTTTTCAGACACAAATATATCCAGTCACACAGCACACACCAGTTGACTGGTGCCAGAGAGAGCTGCCTTCCTCTGCTCTCTCTCTCTTTATATAGGGCGCGGTCACAAACACAGGTTAATTGACATCAGGTGTAGTGATTCTGCCACTTACCTTCCCTGAATCCGCCCTCCTGTCACAGACCGATGCTTGGCCACACCCCCTCTGCCACAAGCATATATTTTATTAATAAATAAAATAAATACATTTCTCAATTTCAACTTTTGATATGTTGTCTTTGTACTGTTTTCAACAAAATATAGGGTTTCTGTGATTTGCAAATCATCACATTCTGTTTTTATTTACAGTTTACACAGCGTTCCAATGTTTTTGGAATTGGGGTTGTAACTCTTTTACTATGAACTATTATGAACTAACTTCATGTCCCCCAACTTTAGTGACAATGAGTCGGTGTCTTAAAAAAAGAGAAAAAAGTAATTAAGCCATGCATTCCTCTTCCCCCTAGTGACAAACAATAAGTCATCAAGTCTGCAGTCAAGTTAACAATACATGTTAACATGATAAAACAAAGGCTTAACGAGTCCAGCTTAGGTTTCGATTGCTAACAATTATCGAGAACAGTGATCAAAGGATTTGCAAAAAGACAAAATGACTGCTGATATCATCTGTGATTTGTAACACCTGAATGAACTGTGCTGAGTTTCCCAAAAGCATCATAGCGCAAAGATCATCATTAAATGGTAGAGCAAGCAGCACGATGAACACTCTCCTTTTTAAGATGCTATTAGCATTAAGAGGCTTATGGGAAACCCACCACTGATTGGTGAAGATTTAGAAAACAGAGCAAGTTAGTGGGTGGACACTGACAACAATACCTCCTGTACATAACAGATGAAGAAATCCTCACCTCCATTCATGATCCTTTAAGTCAGTCAATGAACTGTGATAGTGACTCAGAAGGAGAAATTAATGATAAGGAGAATGTGCCTAAAATTAAAGCGGTCCAGGGTTACAAGTTTCTTCAGCAAGAAAACTGATGGGACACCAGTACTGTACTTTTACTAACTGAAAATGTATAATATTCACATTAATTTTATGACATTGTGTCACATCTACACGTACAATGTCTCGCCTCAAACTGGTACTCATGTGGCAGCTGTGCTTATTAGAACTAACTGCCATGCACCTGTGGCTGATCAGAGCACAATCACAGTGCATGATTATAAGGAATCTGAACAACACAGATTTTGAGAAGTATACATGCTGTACCTTGTGTCTCTGGTTTTGACTTTGTTTTGCATATTTGGATTCTGCCTTTCCTTCTTGCCTTGGCTATTCTGTTTGTGCCATGTGTGACCCTTACCTGTTTCCTCACACTGCTTTCACATTACGTTTTGGACCTGTTTGCCTGCCTGTTTGTAAATAAACACTCTTTCTGCTATTACATCTGTCCATCCACCTCCTTTACATAACGCATAGAAAATAATTTTTCTATGTGTTAGAAAAACATAGAAAACACATTTTTTCCTTCATAAATATGTAAGTGTAAATATAAATTAAACACAGTTGGTTTTGTTTTACATAAGAGTGAGTGTTTAGTGTGACAAGTGGGTCCAATTCAGTATTACAAACTTTTCAGTACAACAAACTATTTGGACATCCCGCAAGGAGTTTGATAGAGCAGGGTTGCAGTATATATGTTTTTGGGATTTTTTTTTTTGCTTCGATTTTATGAAAAAGTTACTGAGAAATAATCCTCGTACTCTCTTATAACCCCATGATTATAATCAAATAAATTTGTTTGATATGATTTGTGAGGCATCTGTTATCCAACTGGGTAACTCTTTGGTTTATTTACATAGTGTGCTGAAGTCACACATTACTGTAAATTCTATCCTAAAAGCTCATTCAAAATTAATATCCTTAGAAGATGCTTTCAGTTAAAAGTCTTGCCTTATAAGACACCCGTCTATTACAGCAGTGAGGCAACAAGGCAGCAACCTTCTGTTTCGAACACAGCTGTTGTGACCAGTATGATAGGCATGCTAACTCACATACAACTGATTACATTCACATACAAGATAATGCTGAGTTAAGCCATCCTTAAGAGTTTTTCCTCCAATATTTTCAATATTCCTATAATATCCTATAATATTTCACAGTAGTAGTGATGCCAGCAGATCTGTCATCCACACAGCATTAGAAATCCTCACCAGCTAACTACAAGTAACAGATCCTATAGTACCATCATCATGGTACCACCTCCACACAACCAGCTTCTCACCAGACAACTTGACAAGCATGACAGAGATTTTTGTCCCAAGAGTGGCAAGCTTTCACAGTACATTGCATCATACTTCTTCACCAAGTTACTTGAAATGAGCAAAAAAAGAACCGTTTTTTCTTCTTTTATAGTAGTTAGTTGGACTGCTGTCTAACAATATGACACTAACGTATTTGTACTTGCATGAGGATATGTTTTTGATTGAGACTAAAAACAAACAAACAAACAAACAAACAAACAAACAAACAAACAAACAAGAAACACTTCTATGAGTCACATTGCATAAAACCGCGTGCTATGATTCCATGACTATAAATGTATTTACTATAAATACGCAGGTGAGTATAGGAAAATGTGCACTGACTGATCAAGAAATTCTGACTATTTCACCTCGAGCAACTCAGCAAATTGGCAGCCAATCGCTTTGTCACCGTGAGGAAGAATTACAAATTATGAAAGAAAATGATGTTCCTTAAAGCACTATGAAGTTTATTCTAAAACTATTCAAAGGTATGGTGGAATTGTGATTTAGTTTATCTATTTCAAAACAAAGTATTTTATGAGAGTCAGCATAGATACTGTAAATAACACAAGTCTACATGCATTATATTTGCATGCTGCTTTTGAAGTTTGAAATAAATAATTTCAAAAATAATTTTAATATTTTATTTAAAAAGCATAAAAAACTATTTTTAATACAATTTAAAAAAATAATCACCTGTGTATTTATACTTAAACAATTATCTGGCTCAGTGAATATCGATGAATAATAACCTCAACTTCATCTCAGTTATTATTCACCAATATTCACTTCTTCTTCTACGAATAATTGTTAAATAATAGTCCAATAGAAACAAAGTAGCCAAACTCATATCAGTGCTCTAACTGTAAATTTAATTTATAAGTCTCATGAATTAATCACTCAATAAACCAGTCTCTTTAATTGACCAGTTTCATATAATACCTCTGTCTGTAGTTTGGAATTTTAATTAGAAATTTAAATTACATATTCAAAGTTATTTTAAGCTTAATTTATGAGAAGCAATAATAATAAATGACTTGGTTTCTGAAGGCTTTGTTCTGAATAGTTTGATTTCTTATAAAATCAAAGAAATAACAAACAACAACATGATAAAATCTCATTATCTCTAGCCGCTTTATCCTGTTCTACAGGGTCGCAGGCAAGCTGGAGCCTATTCCAGCTGACTACGGGCGAAAGGCGGGGTAGACCCTGGACAAGTCGCCAGGTCATCACAGGGCTGACACATAGACACAGACAACCATTCATACTCACATTCATACCTACGGTCAATTTAGAGTCACCAGTTAACCTAACCTGCATGTCTTTGGACTGTGGGTAAACCGGAGCACCCGGAGGAAACCCACACAGACACGGGGAGAACATGCAAACTCTGCACAGAAAGGCCCTCGCCGGCCACGGGGCTCAAACCGGGACCTTCTTGCTGTGAGGCGACAGCGCTAACCACTACACCACCGTGCTGCCACACGATAAAATGTTCAATAAATTAACAGAATGTATTGAAACACCAATTAACTACTTAACTAAGAAAATCTAATACTCACAAGGCACACATAAAGGAAGACTTTTGCACAGTGCTCTATGTCAAATATTCAATGGGAGGCACATCTGAGGATAAGACTACCTAACTGGTATGTAGGTGTCTTTAGCAGTTTATGGCAACCTCTAGGACACAAATTTTTAGTACAACTCAGCATCTGTTAGCTGTTGTCCACACTGTTTAACTGATGTGAAATTCTGTACTTGTTTCAGCCCTTAACTCTACACTTCTCCAGACCCTTTGAAATCATCATTTTAATGACTATTTTTGCTAACTGTGTTGCCTTAGCTGTCTACATCCCCTTCCCTGAGGATGACTCCAATGCCACAAACTCCAATCTGGTAAGAGACATGGTGGAAATATTTAACTAATCCTGCTGCTGTAATAATGCTAGTATACCACTAAGACCTGGGCTGCTGAATGAGGAAATACACACTATACCGATGCTTTCATGGTGGTGGTGGTGATTGCTTAGAATTTACACTGACCTTGTTGATTTAAATTCTCTAAAGACTGTTGAGATATTTATTTTTCATTTTACAAGAGTTGACAGAAGATTAATACACTGTTGTTCACTTACCTGTTATATTGATATTGCTCAATTTCCACATAAGCATACATGTACCATAAACCACCCCTTAGTTTTAACCACAGTTCTACATTCTTTCTTCTTTTAAGCATGCAAAAAGAATGCTTCCATTACTGCTGTGTGGCCCTTTTTTAGATGCAGGGATGGGTCCTTTAGGCATAGCAGTCTGATACACATGTACTTGTTCTGGACTATTGCTGAGGGGATTGATGTATATGGTAAGCTGCTATTGCTTGGAACACTCTCTCCTGTACCACAGCTCAGGTTGACAGGATCATTAGAGCCCTCTCCAGGCTGGCTAGACCCCAGTCTGCATTTGGAGCTTGAGTGACAAAAAATGAAATTGCTAAATGTAAAAATATAGAACAATATTATTTTGGAAATGCATTTGTACTTTACATATTAAGAGATGCAATTAATTATTAAAACATGCAGTGGGAATGCATAACTTGAGTATTTTTTCTATGCTCATTGGCTCTGCTCCTGACCTACTTGGCAGGGTTTTTTCTTTTTTTTGACAAATCAAGTCAAGTCGAGTTTATTTGTATAGCCCTTTTAACAATAAACATTGTCACAAAGCAGCTTTACAGAATTTGAAAGACTTAAAATATGAGGTAATTTTATCCCTACTCTATCCCCAATGAACACGCCTGTGGCGACGGTGGCAAGGAAAAACTCTCTCAGACGACATGAGGAAGAAACCTCGAGAGGAACCAGACTCAAAAGGGAACCTATCCTCATTTGGGCAACAACAGACAACATGACTATAACATTAACAGTCCTAACATAAAATCAGCTTCATTGATGCTATAAACCCCCCACCGACGGAAACCTGAGTGCAAAACCGTTCACGACAACCGCAGTCCCAAAGTCAGCAAGTCAACTGCAGTCCTAAAGTCAGCAAGTCAACTGCAGTCCTAAAGTCAGCAAGTCAACTGCAGTCCCCAGCCACAAAAGCACCACTGCAAGAGTCCAGAGCGTCCTCCAGGTGCAACCCCCAACTGTCCACATGGGGCCACCCTCCACAGGAGCGATGCGATAAGACTCCAACCAGACACGGGGCACCAGGATGGATCAGGCAGGTCCGAGGAGCAGAAGAGGTCAGCATCTCGATCCCAGGACCGACATGTAACTCAGAGGGACAGATTTTGGGGGGGGGGGGGGGGGGGAACGACACAGGTTGTTAGGTATGCCCAATGTCACCTGAATAAGTAGGAACAGTATACATTATTGCACTGAGTGCAAGCAGGGACTCTGGCAACTAACTATGACAGCATAACTAAAAGGGGAGAGCCAGAAGGTAACATAGGCATGAGGGAGCCCCGGAACATAAAGCAACCAGCCACTACACCGTCAACAAACTCGAGTGAGCAAGCGAGTGGGGGACTGACAGCATCCATACATCCCAGTTTACCAAAACACTATGTCTGAGGACACTCCAGATCTACACCTTTACCTCATAAACACCATTAACAAAAGGCTTGACTAAACAGATATATTTTCAGCCTAGACTTAAACACTGAGACTGTGTCTGATTCCCGAACACTACTTGGAAGGCTGTTCCATAATTGTGGGGCTTTGTAAGAAAAGGCTCTGCCCCCTGATGTAGCCTTCAATATATGAGGTACCAGCAGATAGCCTGTACCTTTTGATCTAAGTAGGTGTGGCAGGTCATAGAGGAGCAGAATTTCACTCAGGTACTGTGGTGCGAGACCATTCAGTGCTTTAAAGGTCAATTACTATTGACAATTACTATTTTATAATCAATACAAAATTTGATTGGGAGCCAATGCAGTGTGGATAAGACAGGGGTGATGTGGTCATATTTTCTAGTTCTAGTAAGGACTCTTGCTGCTGCATTTTGAACTAACTGGAGCTTGTTTATGCACTTATTGGAACATCCAGACAGTAAGGCATTACAATAATCCAACCTGGAGGTAACGAAAGCATAAACTAGTTTTTCCGCATCATGTAGTAACATTAAATTTCTTATCTTAGCAATATTTCTGAGATGAAAGAAAGCTATCCGGGTAATGTTATCAATGTGAGTTTTGAATGAAAGACTGGGGTCAATAATCACTCCGAGGTCTTTTACTGTTGCACGTGAAGAAACAGAAAGGCCATCCAGAGTTACTGTGTAATCAGAAAACTTACTTCTAGCTGTAAATCACATATAAAGTGAAAAATAGTTATTAGGCATCGAAAGTGTTGGAACCCCATTCTTTTACAAATTATTGTTTCCCATAATTAGTTGGGTTCTTCCAAACGAAATAAGTTTCAAGAACCTTAGATTTTCAGCTTTTGCATAATGACATTGTTATTATGAGCCAAATTTAATTATTTATAAATACATTTATTTATTGAATAAATTAATTTAAATTGAGCCACATTTACTCAGAGAACTGTCACTAATCATGGGATTCTTAGGCCAAGTTTACATTAGACCGTATCTGTCTCGTTTTCTTCGCGGATGCACTGTCCGTTTACATTAAAATGCCTGGAAACGCCGGGAAATGGGAATCCGCCAGGGTCCACGTATTCAATCTAGATCGTGTCTGGTCCGGTGCTGTGTAAACATTGAGAATACGCGGATACGCTGTGCTGAGCTCTAGCTGGCGTCGTCATTGGACAACGTCACTGTGACATCCACCTTCCTGATTCGCTGGCGTTGGTCATGTGACGCGACTGCTGAAAAACGGCGCGGACTTCCGCCTTGTATCACCTTTCATTAAAGAGTATAAAAGTATGAAAATACTGCAAATACTGATGCAAATACTGCCCATTGTGTAGTTATGATTGTCTTTAGGCTTGCCATCCTTCCACTTGCAAGTGGTAAGTGATATGCACTGAGATCACACACACAGTGGCTCAGTCCCGAATCACAGCTCGTGCGCTATACTCGCGCGCTCTGTGAGCTGCGCAGGGCCGGAGTGCGCACCCTCCAGAGGGCACTTGCTGTTCAGGGCGGAGTGATTTGGAGCGCAGGATGCCTGCAGAGCCGAGCATATCCGTGTATTGGTGTTGCTGTGTGCACGCGAATCGTGTATTGGTGTTGCTGTGTGCACACTAATCGTTTTAAAAATGTTAATCTGATGATCCGCTGATACGGTCTAATGTAAACCCCACCTTAGATTCACCAGTTTCAGAAGGCATTTGACAGAGTTCACATTGAGCTATTGCCATGAAACCAACTCGTAAGTGTTGCAACCTCAGTTAAAATGGACATTGGGGGCTCGCTCGCTCTATCTATCTATCTATCTATCTATCTATCTATCTATCTATCTATCTATCTATTGAACACACAAGCAAGTGTATTTTATTATAGAGTCTTACACTGACTTTTCCTCCTGATTCTTTTACTGAAACCATAAAATTTTTTGCCTTTTGAACAGTTTTTCCCCACCCATTCCAGTTTATGATTATTTGTGTAATATGCTGAGTTTTTTTTAACTAATCCTTGGATGTTTAAAAATCAATAATGATCCAAAACATGCAGTATTTATTTATTTATTGCTACATGCCAATCAGTCCTAGCAGGTGGAGATTGATTTACTCAAACTGCTTGGATGGATTTGCACAAAAAAATGAATGAATTGCTCAATACAAAGTTTTGTGGATGTTTGAAATGATTGGGGGAATGGTTTCTCACTTGCATATAAAAATAAGCATATCTCTTGTAAAATAAGTTGTGCACTCAAAATTCTTTCCTGGCCTGATGCAGTGACTCAAGCCATAAACAAAACCCTTAAACTCACCCATTCAAATTTATGATAATTTGTATAAGATGCAAAATACATTTTTGTAAGCTATTCCTTTTATTTATGGTCAATAGTCACCTATTCTTTTTAAAAGTACCTGTCAATTCTATTTTCATTTCATATAAATCTTGACACTTATTCAACAGGTGATGTTAACATTTCATTCTTTTTCCTGTCATACATAAAATGTGCAATATCATACTAGACCTCAAGATGGCAACATGAACCTATAAAACTTAATAAACATGCATTTGAACACGTTTTAAATTCTATTACAGTAAATTACAAGCCAGAGTACTAGAATATTTAATTGACTATTGTCAAAATTGCTCTTAATTGCATGTAAAATCAAAGCTGAGAAAGAACAATAAAATGGCATTTTCAGTCTTATTTCAAATTATGTTAATGGACTCTGGATTTATAAAAATGAAGGAACTATGAGGCAAAAAAGCCAGAGTGGCTTGTGTTGTCAGGGTGCTGCTGGAGGATCATACTTAAAAGAAAAAATACTTTTTGAATGTATTCTCAATCCATACAAATGTTTAAACAGCAGCTGAGAATGTCATGCGAATGTCTCTTGCTAGTTTTAATGCATTAGAAACAGGCATCACAGTAATATTTCGAAGTTATTCATGTTCCTTTCGAATAAATACAATGTGAAACATGATATAAAACCACTGGGTGGCAGAATCAGTCAACACATGTGCAATTAAAACACTTCAGTCTAACCCCAAATACAAGAACATGTAGGCAACAATCAGTTTTCTTTTAATATATTGGCTGTGTGTCTCTTGTGCTGTATTTGAGCAAATAATTTTATCATATGGAAACAATAAAGCTACTACTGCTGGCATCCATCTGTCTCAGAAGACAATGGAGTATGCACCAAGGATTAGTCTGCAGTTGGGTTGCAGCACCTGCTGTGGCTGTACAGCCCTATCCTGGAATGGCAGACTGTAGAACTTTGAGCGGGTGGGTGGAGCACAGAAGTACAGCAGGCCAGAACTGAGTTTCAAAAAACTCTTTATTTTTGCACTTTTCAGTGATTTCACAATCTTCCAGCCACACATACACGCACACACACACAAGTCATCTGGTTGGGGAGAGAGCTCCCTTTCTCTGCTCTCTCTCTCTCCTTTTATAGGGCGCGGTCACTGGGAAAGACACACAAACAGGACATCAGGTGCAGTGATTCTGCCACTTACCTTCCCTGACTCCGCCCTCCATTCACAGACCGCCGCTTGACCACACCCCCACTGCCACATACCCCCACCACCCGACTCAGGCCGGGCAGCCGTCCAGCCTGCAGCCGAGAGGAAGTCCGCCACAACCATCTGCACCCCCGGCCTGTGGACCACCTCAAACTTAAATGGCTGGAGTGCCAGATACCAACGGGTGATCCACGCGTTGGCATCCTTCATGCGGTGGAGCCACTGCAGGGGTGCATGGTCCGAACAGAGGGTGAAAGGGTGCCCCAGCAGGTAGTAGCGGAGGGCGAGGACCTCCCACTTGATGGTGAGGCACTCCTTTTCTATTGTGCTGTAGCGGCCCTCGCGCACCGACAGCTTCCGGCTGATGTACAGCACTGGACGATCCTCCCCCTCCACCTCCTGGGACAGAACAGCCCCCAGACCCCTGTCCAATGCGTCCGTCTGCAAAACAAAGGGGAGAGTGAAGTCAGGGGAGTGTAATAGTGGCCCCCCACACAGTGCAGCCTTTACCTCAGAGAAAGCCCGCTGGCATTGCTCCGTCCACTGGACCGGATCTGGTGCCCTCTTTTTAGTGAGATCAGTCAGCGGGCTGGTGACGTCCGAATAATTAGGTATAAACCTACGATAGTAGCCAGCCAGCCCCAGGAACTGTCTCACCCCCTTTTTGGTCTTGGGCCTCGGGCAGGCCGCAATTGCTGTTGTCTTATTAATTTGGGGACGCACTTGCCCATTGCCCAAGTGAAAGCCCAGATACCATACTTCCACCCGCCAAGTCGCACACTTCTTTGGGTTGGCTGTGAGACCCGCTCGCCCCAGCAACCCAAGGACGGCCCTCAGGTGTTGCAGATGCCATGGCCAGTCATTACTATAGATTATAATGTTGTCTAAGTATGCAGCCGCATAGGTGGCATGGGGGTGGAGGACCCTGTCCATAAGTCGCTGGAACGTAGCGGGCGCCCCAAACGGCACAAAAGGAAGTGTGACAAATTGGTGTAAGCCAAACGGTGTGGAAAAGACCATTTTTTCTTGGGATATTGGAGTCAAGGGGATCTGCCAATAACCCTTTGTCAAATCCAGTGTCGAATAAAAGCGAGCCGTGCCTAGTCGATCCAGCAACTCGTTAATACGAGGCATTGGGTACGCATCGAATTTAGACACCGCATTGACTTTTCTATAGTCCACACAGAACCGGACCAACCCGTTGGCCTTGGGAACCAAGACCACCAGGCTGCTCCAGTCACTGTGGGACTCCTTGACGATGCCCATGTCGAGCATGGCCTTGATTTCTTCCCGAACCACCTTTATCTTGTGTTCAGGCAGCCTGTAAGGGTGGCTGAGCACTACCACCCCCGGGGGCGTCTCAATGTGGTGTTCTATGAGGCGGGTGCGGCCGGGCAGGGGTGAGAACACATCCGAAAATTCGGTCTGCAACTGGGCAACCTCCGTGAGTTGGGTCAGGGAGAGGTGGTCTCCAAAGGGGACTGGAGAGGCAAGCGATGTCAATGTTCCCTTTTGAACCTCCGGCCCCAGCTCTGCCTTCTCCGGAACCAACGACACCAATGCCACGGGGACCTCCTCATTCCAAAGTTTGAGCAGATTGAGGTGGTAAATCTGTACCGCCCCACCCCTGTCCGTTCGCCTCACCTCATAGTCGATGTCCCCGACTCGCCGTGTGACGTCAAAGGGTCCTTGCCACTTGGTGATCAATTTGGAACTCGACATAGGCAACAGTACGAGTACTTTATCTCCCAGAACACATCCGAAAATTCGGTCTGCAACTGGGCAACCTCCGTGAGTTGGGTCAGGGAGAGGTGGTCTCCAAAGGGGACTGGAGAGGCAAGCGATGTCAATGTTCCCTTTTGAACCTCCGGCCCCAGCTCTGCCTTCTCCGGAACCAACGACACCAATGCCACGGGGACCTCCTCATTCCAAAGTTTGAGCAGATTCAGGTGGTAAATCTGTACCGCCCCACCCCTGTCCGTTCGCCTCACCTCATAGTCGATGTCCCCGACTCGCCGTGTGACGTCAAAGGGTCCTTGCCACTTGGTGATCAATTTGGAACTCGACATAGGCAACAGTACGAGTACTTTATCTCCCGGTGCGAACTCCCTAAGGCGTGTACCCCTGTTGTACAGACGGATTTGCCGTTCTTGGGCCTGCCGCAAATTCTCCTGGGTTAGGTGTGTGAGTGTGTGGAGTTTTGTGCGCAGGTCGATAACTTATTGAATTTCATTTTTGCTCGTTGAAGGTCCCTCCTCCCAATTTTCCCGCAGTACATCTAGGATGCCACGCAGCTTACGTCCATATAATAATTCGAACGGGGAGAACCCTGTGGAGGCTTGTGGGACCTCTCACACTGTGAATAACAGGGGTTCGAGCCATTTATCCCAATTGCGTGCATCCTCGCGTACAAACTTTTTAATTATGTTCTTGAGGGTGCAATTGAACCGTTCGACTAAACCGTCCGTTCGTGGGTGATAAACACTGGTGCGGATCGGCTTAATTCCCAGTAACCCATACAGTTCGCGCAGTGTGCGTGACATAAATGTAGTGCCTTGATCAGTCAGAATCTCTTTGGGGATTCCAACTCAGGAGATGACGTGGAAGAGCGCTTCCGCAATACTACATGCGGAGATATTGCGAAGAGGCACTGCTTCCGGGTATCGCTTTGCATAGTCCACCAGAACTAAAATAAAGCGATACTCTCGTGTTGACCGATCTAATGGCCCGACGAGATCCATCCCAATTCTTTCGAATGGGGTCTCGATTAATGACAGAGGGCGCAAAGGTGCTTTTGGGATGGCCGCTGGATTTACTAACTGGCATTCATGGCACACCGTACACCACCTACAGACATCGCCGCGAATTCCTGGCCAATAGAACCGGGCCATTATTCGAGCTAGTGTCTTATCCTGCCCCAAGTGTCCAGCCATGGGATTAAAGTGAGCCGCCTGGAATACCAATTCCCGGCGGCTCTTTGGGATTAAAAGTTGTGTGATCGGCTCCTTAGTCTGAGTGTCCTGCATCACTCGGTATAATCTATCCTTCATAATGGAAAACTAGGGGAAGGACTGGGTGGTGTTT
Source organism: Neoarius graeffei (assembly GCF_027579695.1). NCBI lineage: Eukaryota > Metazoa > Chordata > Actinopteri > Siluriformes > Ariidae > Neoarius > Neoarius graeffei. The sequence continues at coordinate 15,030,103 of NC_083589.1, read as the reverse complement.
GGCTGGAGCGTTTGACCATCGATTGCTCTCACTTGGTCAAACGCATGCCACAGAGTCTCATCTCGTGACTGTTCTAATGGGAAATCCGCGAGGGATTCCCCGAGAGAAGGAGGAGGAGCCTGCTGCTCCTCACTCTGATATGGTGATGACGTGGACGGCTCTGTGCCAGCTGCTCCCGCCAATGCCACACCAGGACCTCCCCCTGCTGAACTATGGCAGGCCCCACTCTTCACTAAATGAGTCATTAGTTCCCAAAATCCCAGCCAATCAGTCCCCAAAATTATCAAGTGGGTAAGGCGAGGATTAACCACCGCCTTTACACTAAATTTCTCCCCTCGAAATAGAATGTGGACTGACACTAAAGGGTAGTTCTGAACATCCCCGTGCACACACAACACCTTCACCAATTGTGCTCTCCCCAATGCCTCGTCTTGCATCAGGCTTTGGTGGCTTGAGGTCTGATTACAGCCAGAATCCACCAAAGCCTGATATTTATCCCCTTGGATACTCACCGGTATGCGATACGCTCCGGCCCGATCGAGGGTGGTCCCTGGCGCATTGGGGATCCAGACCACTGTGCCCACCTCCAGCACTGATGCTGGAGGTGGCCCGGCTCCCCGCAGCGCCAGAAAACCAGCCCGAGCTCTCTCTCTGCACCAGCGTTCTGGGGCTCACTCACCTGAGGGGGGAGAGAGGGCAGGGAGGGCACCGGGAGGGCACCACAGGTGCAGCAGGCCAGCTGGGGTGGAGCCGGCCCCCGCCTCCGCGGTGGGGGAACGGGGCGAGGATGAGGAACAGAAGGGGAGGGGGAGAGAGAGAGGAGAGAGGAGAAGTGGAGATCTGCTGTCCTGCCATTGGAACAGCCACCAAATGGTCCTCCACCAGCTCGATGGCCTGATCCACGACACCGGGCGATGGCACTGGACCCACTCCGCGGTCCCTTCGGGTAGTCAGGCGATGAACCGCTTCAGTACCACCAGATCGACGATTCCCTCAGTGTCGCGGTTGTCAGCCCTCAGCCACCACCGGCAGACGTCCCAGAGTTGCTGGCCAAATGCGAACGGCCGTCCGACCTCCTCTAGGCGCAGAGCACGAAAGTGCTGGCATTGTTGTTCTGAGGTGCACCCCACATGCTGGAGGACAGCCCGGCGCAGGTCTGAATAGACCAGCCAGCTGTCGGTGGGGAGCTGTAGCGCAGCCAGCTGCACCTCACCCGTTAGCAGGGGGAGGAGGCGCGCCGTGCACTGTTCCACCGGCCAGCCCCAGGGCTCTGCTGCTTGCTCGAAGAGCGCGAGGAAGGCCTCGGGGTCGGCATGCGGGCCCATCTTTGTTAGGGTGAGGTGGGGAGGGCCCGCGGCGGTGGAGGTGGTGGACCCCACTGACGCGAGGAGGTGCCAGAATGCCTGACGATCTGCCTGTTGCGCCAGCACCAGGGCCTCGAACCTTTGCTCTTGCTCCTTTCGGAGGGCGACCAGCACCTGGTGCTGGCTCTGTTGGGCCATGGCGAGGGCGTGGATCAGGTCCATGAAGGGGAAGGACTCCATGGGGCTGTTCTCCTCTGTGCTCCGATTCCCAGGTTTCAGCACCACTGTAAAACTTCGAGCGGGTGGGTGGAGCACAGAAGTATGGCAGGCCAGAACTGAGTTTCCAAAAACTCTTTATTTTTGCACTTTTCAGTGATTTCACAATCTCCCAGCCACACACACACACACACACACACACACACACACACACACACACACAAGTTGTCTGGTTGGGGAGAGAGAGCTCCCTTCCTCTGCTCTCGCTCTCCTTTTATAGGGCGCGGTCGCTGGGGAAGACACATAAACAGGTTAACTGACATCAGGTGCAGTGATTCTACCACTTACCTTCCCTGACTCCGCCCTCCATTCACAGACCGATGCTTGACCACGCCCCCGCTGCCACGCAGACTCTGCTGCAGTTGCTGCAGATATATAGTCTGTGCCTGGCTCTGTGGCTGCGGATGCTGCCCTCTGCTGTCTTCACTCTCTTCTCTCTTCACAATGCCGCTCTCTCCTTTGCTCACTCATCTGAATACCTGCCTCGACAGCAAGCCTCCAGCTGCTGTGGTCTGCAGCTACAGCTTTCCAACCTGTTGGGTTGAGGTTGCCTGCCTTCAGATCATATTTACAAACATCTTTGTAGTGAAGAACAGGCCTTCCTGCAGGTCTAGAGCCAATGGCAAGCTCACCATACAGCATGTCCTCGGGGATTCGGCCATCCTGCATGCGACTGACATGGCCAAGCCAGCGCAATCGCCTCTGGGTGAGCAAGGCAAACATGCTTGGTATCCCTGCCTGTGCCAGGATGCGCTTGTTTGGAATGTGGTCTTGCCAGGTGATGCCCAGGATCCTTCTAAGGCAGCACAGATGGAAAACATTGAGTCTGCGCTCTTGACAGGAGTACGAGGCCCATGCTTCACTGCCATAGAGCAGAGTGCTGAGCACGCAGGCTTGGTACACCTTCATCTTGGTGCTGATGGTCAGCATGGAGTTTTCCCAAACCCTCTTTGCAAGGTGAACCATTGCTGCTTTGCCGATATGCATGTTCAGTTCAACATCCAGGGAGAGGTTGCTGGAGATGGTAGAGCCAAGGTAGGTGAAGTTCTCCACCACCTCGAGGGTATAGTCACCGATGGAGATGCTTGGAATGTTGCTGATGCCTTGGCCTAAGATGTTGGTCGTCTTAAGGCTGATAGTGAAGCCGAACTCTATACATGCGCCTGCAAAGCAGCTAATAAGATGCTGTAGAGCTTCCTCAGTGTGTGCAGTAAGGGCAGCATCATCTCCAAACAGCATCTCCCTGATCAGGACAGTCCGCACCTTGGTCTTTGCACAGAGGCGAGCAAGGTTAAAGAGGTTCCCATCACTTCTTGTGTGGAGGTATACGCCATTCTCTAACTGGCTGAAAGCAAAGGACAACAGCAGGGAGAAAAATATGCCAAAGAGTGTTGGGACAAATACGCACCCCTGCTTCACTCTGCTCCTGATTGGAAATGGATCTGAGGGTGAGCCATTGTACTGGACAGTACCTTGCATGCCTTCATGAAAAGAGGTGATCAACCTCAGGAGCTTGGGGGGGACATCCAGTCCTTTCCAGCCGGGTGAACAGACCTTTCCTGCTGACAAGGTCAAAGGCTTTTGTCAGATCCATGAAGATGATGTACAAGGGTCATCTCTGCTCTCAGCACTTCTCTTGCAGCTGCCTCAGTGAAAAGATCATATCAACTGTTGATCTTCCTGCTGTGAATCTGCATTGTGCCTCAGGGTATACATGTTCTGCAAGTGCCTGCAACCTGTTCAATACTACATGGGTGAAGGTCTTCCCAACAACACTGAGGAGGAATATTCCATGGTAGTTGTTGCAGTCACTGCAGCTACCTTTGTTCTTATACAGCGTGATGATGTTGGCATCATACATATCCTGGGGCACTGTACCTTCCTCCCAGCACTGTAGCAGGAGCTCATGCAAATAGTGCAGAAGAACGGACTTCTTGCCAGCCTTGATAACCTCAGGGGGAATGCCATCCTTTCCTGGAGCTTTGCCACAGGCTAGGGAGTCGATGGCCTCCATGACAGACAGGGGATTGATATGCTCAAATGCCATGTCGGTGACAATGTTCTCCCTGGAGTACAGCTTCTGATAATGCTCTGCCCATCTCTCCATCTGCTTTCTTTGGTCTGTTATGATGTTGCCAGAAGCAGACTTCAAGGGTGCAAGCTTGGTGGCACTGGGACCAAAGGCTTTCTTTATGCCATCATACATGGCACAGATTTTGCCACAGTCAGCAGAGAGTTGGATGCTCTGGCAGAAGTTCAGCCAGTACTTGTTGGCACACTGTTTAGCTATCCTTTGGGCATCATTCCTGGCCTTCCTGAGCACAGGGAGTGTCTTCTCTGAGGGCTCTCTCTTGTAGTTGAGCAGTGCTGCACACTTGGCTGCAATAATTATTGGCTCAAGTTCAGCAATTCCTGCTTCAAACCAGTCTGGGTTCCACCTCTCTCTCGCTGAAGGTGTCCAAGGTGGCATTGTAGATGCCATTATGAATGTGGATCCATCTCTCTTCAGCATTGCCTGTGAGGCAGTCCTTCAAGGCTTCTCCAATGGAGCATTCACACAGCATTCACACAGGTCTGGGATTGCTGTCCTGGCTGTTTCCTCTAGTTCTGTCCTTAACTTCCAGCCTCAAACTGTGCAATAAACTAAACTAAACTAAACTAAACTAAGTTTATTTTAGTTTATTGTTGTTTGAATGCCACATGGCATTCAAAGCATTCACACAGGACTGGGGTTGCTGTCCTGGCTGTGTTGATATGTGGGCATCCTTTCTGCTTGTAGAGATGGATTCGTTTGGGCTGACGACGCATCTTGCTGCTGACCAGGGAGTGGTTGGTGTCACAGTCAAGTCAAGTCAAGTTTATTTATATAGCACTTTTAACAAGAGATGTTGTTGCAAAGCAGCTTTACAGAATTTTAGTGACTTTAAACATGAGCTAATTTTATCCCTAGTTTATCCCCAATGAGCAAGCCTGTGGTGATGGTGGCAAGGAAAAACTGCCTCAGATGACACAGTCCAAATCACTGACTTTGTTTAGTTTAGTTTATTGCATAGTTTGAGACTGGAAGTTAAGGACAGAACTAGAGGAAAATACAATATTGTTTTGTTCACACTGAATTGTGTGAAACCCTCAAGATTATAAAGTTAATGCTGCTTTATTTTTAAATGCAGTGGGGGTATAAAATACCCAGAAAAATACAACCCTGATTGTAAATAAAAACGGAATGCAATGATGTGGAAGTTTCAAAATTCCATATTTTATTCAGAATAGAACATAGATGACATATCAAATGTTTAAACTGAGAAAATGTATCATTTAAAGAGAAAAATTAGGTGATTTTAAATTTCACGACAACAACACATCTCAAAAAAGTTGGGACAAGGCCATGTTTACCACTGTGAGACATCCCCTTTTCTCTTTACAACAGTCTTTAAACGTCTGGGGACTGAGGAGACAAGTTGCTCAAGTTTAGGGATAGGAATGTTAACCCATTCTTGTCTAATGTAGGATTCTAGTTGCTCGACTGTCTTAGGTCTTTTTTGTCATATCTTCCATTTTATGATGCGCCAAATGTTTTCTATGGGTGAAAGATCTGTACTGCAGGCTGGCCAGTTCAGTACCTGGACCCTTCTTCTACACAGCCATGATGCTGTAATTGATGCAGTATGTGGTTTGGCATTGTCATGTTGGAAAATGCAAGGTCTTCCCTGAAAGAGATGTCGTCTGGATGGAAGCATATGTTGGTCTAGAACCTGGATATACCTTTCAGCATTGATGGTGTCTTTCCAGATGTGTAAGCTGCCCATGCCACATGCACTAATGCAACCCCATACCTTCAGAGATGCAGGCTTCTGAACTGAGTGCTGATAACAACTTGGGTCGTCCTTCTCCTCTTTAGTCCGAGTGGCACAGCGTCCCTGATTTCCATAAAGAACTTCATATTTTGATTCGTCTGACCACAAAACAGTTTTCCACTTTGCCACAGTCAATTTTAAATGAACCTTGGCCCAGAGAAGACGTCTGCGCTTCTGGATCATGTTTAGATACGGCTTCTTCTTTGAACTATAGAGTTTTAACTGGCAACGGCAGATGGCATGGTGAATTGTGTTCACAGATAATGTTCTCTGGAAATATTCCTGAGCCCATTTTGTGATTTCCAATACAGAGGCATGCCTGTATGTGATGCAGTGCCGTCTAAGGGCCCGAAGATCACGGGCACCCAGTATGGTTTTCCGGCCATGACCCTTACGCACAGAGATTCTTCCAGATTCTCTGAATCTTTTGATGATATTATGCACGGTACCGGTAGATGATGATATGTTCAAACTCTTTGCAATTTTACACTGTCGAACTCCTTTCTGATATTGCTCCACTATTTGTCGGTGCAGAATTAGGGGGATTGCTGATCCTCTTCCCATCTTTACTTCTGAGAGCCGCTGCCACTCCAAGATGCTCTTTTTATACCCAGTCATGTTAATGACCTATTGCCAATTGACCTAATGAGTTGCAATTTGGTCCTCCAGCTGTTCCTTTTTTGTACCTTTAACTTTTCCAGCCTCTTCTTGCCCCTGTCCCAACTTTTTTGAGATGTGTTGCTGTCATGAAATTTCAAATGAGCCAATATTTGGCATGAAATTTCAAAATGTCTCACTTTTGACATTTGATATGTTGTCTATGTTCTATTGTGAATACAATATCAGTTTTGGAGATTTGTAAATTATTGCATTCCATTTTTATTTACAATTTGTACTTTGTCCCAACTTTTTTGGAACTGGGGTTGTAATTTTTGCTGTGTTCAGCCTTCCTGACCTGGTCACATGCATTTGTATAAAGCAAGCATATTTGTCAACTCCAGCGCCCCAAAACACTGAAAAATATCCCTTTAAAGTACATTTAGAATAGATAAAATTTGTGCAATCAATTTGCAATTAATCACAGGTTAACTATGGACAATAATGCAATTTATTGTGATTAAATATTTTAATCGATTTAATCGATTGACTAGCTACCACATATAAAAACAGAATTTTCTGGATTTTAATCATATTATTGTTTTTTTTTTAAATGAGTGAGAGATTCACTCCAATATCACAATAACAGATTTGACAAATAATTAATCTACTGTTGGTGGATCCTCAATATTTTGTTCAAATTAATGAGAGAAGAAGCATACCTCACTACCTTTCTGAAGTTTCTGAAGTGCTGTACAAGTGTCTTGGGCACCCTTTTTTCAAACAAATTTTGTTGTAGTATGGCTTCTACATTATCAAGTCAGAACATAAACATTTTAGAATTCCAAATGTTCACTTTCCATCACAAAATTAAATATTACAGGGAAAATTTTTTTATATCTGAGCAGCATATTACATAAGAGACCACTTTTCAGATTAATAAAGAAAACTTAATCAAGGTTACTGGGTTTTTCTGCAAAATTAAGAAGCAAGTGTGACAGTCTAAGTGACCAGAAGAACTGTGGCTGGTTTTGCAAGATGCTCAGTAAAACATACAGCTCATTTCCTTATAAAACTGCACTCACCGTACCTGAGAATACTTTTTTTTTTAAGCAAAGGGTCATCTCACACCAAATTGTTTCATTTATTATGGCTTACTGCTGCTTATAGCATCTTTTTTTGTTGTTGTTGTTGTTGAAACATTTCATTATTTTTTCAGCCATTTTTGGTCAACCATTTCTTTACATGTGCCTAACACTTTTGCACAGTATTAATTAATTTCAGAAGTAACAATTTTAAAACATGTTATTAAGTAAATAAAGTCCTACATGAATAAATGTTTAGACTGAACAGATGAGCAACTCAAACAGGTTCCTTAAGGCCTCTTTTTCTCACTGTTTCATGTTATTGCAGGAGCAAGTGGAATATCTCTTCCTTATCATCTTTACAGTGGAAGCATTTCTGAAGGTCATTGCATATGGGCTGCTATGTCACCCCAATGCCTATTTAAGGAATGGCTGGAATCTGTTGGATTTCATCATTGTGGTTGTCGGGTGAGTGAACGCAAATGTATTTACCTACCGTACCTCATTCATGCATGCCTTTCTTTCCCATAGAAGCCCAGTTTTAAAAGGTATCAATCCCTGCATTGTTTTTAATGTGATTTTCTTGTTTTGGGTTACTAGTTGACAGTGGCAAGGTTATAATTTTGTTTGGTTAGACAACAATTATACCTTAGTTACCAAAAGTGTTTGACTTCTGAATTCTGAGAGCATGCAGTCCTCCAACAAATCTTCATAACTCAGCAGCATGGATTTTGTTCATTCTTTGCCCTGCATCTGTAGGAGATTTGGTACAATAATGACACCAAGAATATTTCAGATTGCAAGATGCTGTGAGTTTTGGTGAAAATTACCAATTGTGACAATCATTGCTGGAAATATACTGCCACTTATGATGCCACGTGGCTGTAGATTGTATAGTGTGAGTTACAGGGAGACCTTGGACATGCAAGAGATTGGTCACAAGAAAAATCCTGTTGGAACTGTAAAAAAAAAAAACAACAACCCTGTGCTGTAGAAGGCTCTCTCATCTCAGGATGCTGATTTTAATACAAATGTTAACATGAATTCTATTACTAATGCTGACATTAAAAAGCACTTAAACCGCCAGCAACAACAAGAACAAATTATCCCCTCTGGAAAGGTTTTAGCTTTATGGTATTTGTATGAGCATGAGGATTTTTTTCCCTTTTTTTCTGAGGAATACTGAATGGCTGCTTCACTAATGCCGCTTTTCCACTACCAACGCGGCTGAGTTGGGCTGAGCCGTGCCGTGCTGAGTTGGGCTGAGTCGAGCTGAGCGGGGCTGTTGGAGTTGCATTTCGACTACAACCGCGCTGAACCGTGCTGGCTGGAAGTGGGTGGACACATTGGGTGGAGTTAGCGAAAGTGGGTGGATGTCACGTGATGTCGTTAGGCGGCGCAAACAGTGACATCAGTGATCTTTTAAGCGGTAGTCTCACGACCCGGATAGTAAACAATAAACATGGAGTCGTTAGTGTTGCTGGTCTTGGTGCTGTGGCTTGTTGTCACCGACAACGCCAACAGATACTGGCAAGAGCGTATAGATGAGGCGAGGTGCATAAGGCTTCAGAAATTCTCGTAATTCGTAATTCTTCTTCTTCCGGGTTTACGGTGTTTACAGATCCCAGCGTGCTCGCGGGGCATGTGTGGGCATGTTAGGACACTCCTCCTCACCAATCAGTGCACAAGGGAGTGTCTCCTCATGCCCCTAGCCCCACTCGGCTCGGTTTGGCTCGCTTCAGCCCTACTTCAAAACTGTGCGAGTTTTGGGTGCTAAGCAGGGCTGAAGCGAGCTGAGTCGTGCTGCTCTAAGGTAGTCGAAACGCGAGCCGTGTCGGGCTGAAGTGAGCTGAAGTGAGCTGAAAAAGGGTAGTGGAAAAGGGCCATAAGAGGAAAATAACCATGAAAAAAGAAAGGCATAAAAGCTTCGGTGAAGAATTACCTGTAGGTGAATTTATTGTTGAGAAGGTGAAGTATGTTAATGCATTATCCCTAAACTGGCATGTTGCCGGTATGTGCGCATCTGGTACATACATGCAGTTACTCTTAATGTTTGTACATGTGTTTCGTAAACTGGAGGAAAAGTGATACATTGTGGTGAAATTTAGCAAGCAGTTGATAATAATATGGAACCTTAAAATAAGACCAATGTCTTTAGTGACTATATATATATATATATATATATATATATATATATATATATATATATATATATATATATATATTGCCTTAGAAAATCATAAACTTTACTTCTGTACTTATGCCTGGGATGAAGAGCAATGTATAAAAATTCTTTAACTTTTAAAGGTATTCTTAAATGGCTGAGTATTTATAAGTGTTTCAGATGTGTCTTAAACTGTTATGAGTAGCAAAATTTAGCTGCACTGAGAGAGAAGAGGTCATTCTTTCCTAGTCACAGGTTTATGAGTGCAATTTAATTAAATTTACTTCAGTTTTATTTATATGGTGCTTTAACAATGGACATTGCCATAAAGCAGCTTTACAGAATACCAGATAAGAGTCAGATGATCAAAAACCAGTAGACAGGACTAGAATCAGTAACCAGGAAACAAGACAACAAGCTACACTGAGTGATACTTCACACTGAGTTAATGTAACCACTTTGTTTATATAGTGTGTTTGTATGTGCCAGGCAGGCCCGCCGACAGGGGGGGACAAACGGGTATGTTGTCCCGGGCCCAGGAATGGGGGGGGCCCAGAACTGGGCTCTCATGAAGTTGCGATTAAATTATTTTATTTCATTTCAAAATGTGTTGATTTGGGGGAGAAATGTGCTATATTTGCATTCAATAAATGATTTCTAGATCTTTTGCCATTGTCTTTGAAAAAGGCGTCAAACCCCCTACTGCAAAAATGGTTTGGTCTGACTCTTTGATTAAGGGGAAAAAATGACATTGTTCGATCATAGCGCTTCGACAATCAGCGTGCGTGCCATTTGCCAACATGCACAAGTCAGGAGCACAGAAAAGAAAAGAGAAAAAGAGGAAGAAACCAAGAGACTCAGGGGCTCACTGCATAAATATTTTAAAAAAGATTCGGATGATGCAGCAGGTACTAGCAAAGGCAGTGGGGCAGCTGAGCCAGGTAAGAGACAGCCAACTTTTTCCAGCCCCGTAAAGTAACCCCAACCAAGGCACGCGTGGCATGCAATTCATGTTACAAATGAGGGGAGAGCAAGTCACACTGAACACCATATCAAACGCACAGGGCATTGAATCATTTCATAACCACAACAGCTTAAGGCCCGGTCACACAGCACTCCGCGTCTATATCACGTACAAAAAGATACAAAAATCTGGTGGACGTGGTCGTAAGTGCTAATTTTTGGTCAATTTTGGCTTTGCCGTGCTTTGTACGGGGTATGGCCGTCGGCGGCTGTTTCACTGCTGCAGCACTGCCTAAGCACAGCTAACCAAGTCCAGCCACGCACCCAGATGTTCCGTACCACCCTCCTCCTCCTTCTTCTTCTTCTCTCAGCAAGGATATGTTGAGCCTGTATCAGTTGGTTCTGTTGGTGCTGGAGCATTAAGATGAGGACATCACAGCATTGAGGGTTCATGTTCACCCCTTGACATCTAGACTGCAAGTGCCGAGGTCTCAGAAAATTACGGTATTTATACATGCCGCAAATCAGAAGTGATGCAGAAGTGATTAGACAGTGATCAATCGAATTTAGAACTTGTTTGAGACGTCGTTTAACGGGCTTAGACAGTGCTATGTACGCGGAAAAATCCATTTCTCAGTGATAAGCCGCTAAACACACGCTATATCCCGTGATACCAACGCGTAACACCCGTCCGATGACCGTGCTCTGCCCGTGATAGACCGCCAAACTTTCGCGTCTTACCACGTCTCCCCAAGTTTTAATAACGGCCGGGACACTGATTATCACGTGTTTTTCACGTGTGTTGCACGTCTTTACCACGTGTGCCGGCCGTGGTTGTCCGCGGTCTAAATTTTTGAGCAGTCCAAAACTTTTTGCCGCGTCCGACGCCGTTCCGATTTTCCCCTGCGTCCTGTCACGTCTGTATATCGACTGTAACACGTCTTAACTTCGACATCAACACGAACAACATCGTCTGCTTCACGGGAGAGCACTTTTTGACGGGTTTTGGCCGTGATAAAGCCGTAAAGCGCTGTGTGACCGGGCCTTTAATAACATTGTGTTTCATATATCTGATTGAAGCTAAGAATATTCACATTAGCCCGCAATCATATCCCGCCGTTTCTCCAGCGGTGTGTTCTTCTCTGCTTTTCACACTGGACAGTACGTACGCACAGTATACTATGTTCGCCCCCAGCCCTGCCCGAAATCCCCCGTCTATCGCTGCTCCTTCAAGAGCACCCCAATCGCGTGATTATAGTAGACGATCCACGAGTTTAGGAAGGCATTGCAGGGGCTGTTGCATGCAGGCTTGGGGCGTAACCAGTGCTTAATTTGTGAAGTGGGAGGTCCCGGAACGCAGGTGGGTGGGTCCGGCGACTCAAAAAAAAAAAAAAACTTTACGCACACATGCCTATTGTGTGTGTTAAAAAAAAATAATAATATCAGACATTATGATCTTAGAAAACGCTTTAGTGACGAACAGTTACAGACAGTAATATGTCGTGATATTATGTTATAAAATATTATTTTTTATTAGGCTATATATTAAATTATATATTAAATTTATCTTCTAAAATAACAGACTGTACTCATATCACAACCGGTTTATTTCACCATTGGAGATCAGATCACACAAGACATGCGTTACATGACTCATTTTAAGGATTTAAGTAGGGTATTTAAAAGCAGTGCCAGTGGGACTTTGTGGCTCAGGTAGGTAAGGCGCCATACCATAAATCCGGGGACCCGGGTTCGATTCCGACCTGCGGTCATTTTCCGAGCCCTCCCTGTTTTTCTCCTGCTCATTTCCTGTCTCTACACTGTCCTATGCAATAAAGGTGGAAAAAGCCCAAAAAAGAGAATAATTTAAAAGCAGTGCCAGCAAACATAAGTGCAATCAATTCAAGTAATAGTTAATAAATAAAGGGTTTACAAAACAAGTTGGAGAATTAAGCTTTCTTGTTTTTTTGCCATTTTTTCCACAGCGCAAGCTAACGGCTACAAAAAACCCGGTGTTCTATTGCGCGGAAGTATACACCCCATGTCCCCCCCCTTCCCCTTTCGCATAGATTTTGTGGATGTCATAGGAGAGAAATCAACAACAGATATCAAAACCGAACACTAAACAATTTTTTATTTACTTATTTATTTAATTTATTGTTTGATTTTTTCCCTTTGTGATGGTCACGGAGGTGATCTGATCCATTTAAATAGCTGCCGGAACACCAAATGAAATGAAAATAGCTGCCGGATCCGACGACGGAGGTTCCGGATCTTGTTCCATCATGTTCTGGCTCAAATTAAGCCCTGGGCATAACGGAATACATTTAATGGCGTTCGGTTAAAGGATACAAAATAACAGTAACCGCTTATTCTGTTACAGTACAGGGGGGAAAGATTCAGTGAAATTGGGGATTACTTCACAGGATCACAATGTGTGTGAGGTTGCTGGTTTTGGGCTTTTTTTTCAAGCCTGCATTTTACATTGGCTTTTCGTTTGCTTCTGCTCTGCTAAACCCACACATGCACAAACCCGATAGCAGCTGACAGCGGCTCCGACTTTGCAAAGCAGCACACTGCGCTTCTGAACCCTGCACTCACGTGCCGAAATATGCGGTTGGCCCGGGGGGCCCATTCAGAGCATTTTGTCCCGGGCCCAGCCAAAGCTGTCAGCGGCCCTGGTGCCAGGCATTGATGAGACAGATGAATGGAGGTAATTGTAAGAAGATTGTTTATTTAAAAATATGGAGACTGACAGAACCAAATCGTAAGGTAAATTCAGAGTAGAATAACAATCAATGGTCAGGCAAGGCACAAACAGAGTATTGGAGATACAGACAAGAGAAAGAATCAAAAAAACAAAAAATCAGAACCAAAACAGCAGTACAGAATACAAATTGCTCGGTAATGATGGACACTTGGGAACAGAGTGTATACGTTACAAAGTTCTGTGTGGTGTCTGAGTTCTTATATCCACATGCCGTGATTGTGCCTTGATCCTCAACAGGTGTCTGTAATTAGTCCTTGTCAGCCTGAGAGTGGCATGCTCATGAGTAGCAACTGGAAGCGTGCCTATGTGCAAACATGCACGGATGTGCATGGATGTGACGGAACCCTCCCAAAGAGCTCCCACCGGGAGCTAAAGATCTCCTTGGTCAGCCCCAGGGGTGAGGATGTAGCGCTGGACAAAGTCCCCATGGAGCACCACTCTGGCTTGGGGAGGACGTGGTACCGGAACATGGGTTAGGGTGAAGGTTTGGGTTCTGTTTGGGCTTTGAATGGGGGCAAGGACAAAAGTGGAGGCTTTGATTTAGGCTTGGACTTGAACTAGGTCATGGATGAAGGTGGAGGTTTAGGCATAGGCATGGACAGGGGCTCAGGCATAGGCATGGACAGGGGCTTGGGCATAGGCCTGGGCTTAAGCATGGGCATGGACCATGGCATCAGCATGGGCAAGGATTCAGGCACCAACATGGACTCAGGCATGGACCTGGGGTTGAGCATGGGCATGGACCCTGGCATCGGTATGGGCATGGACTTGTGCATGGGCATGGACTCAGGTGTTGGCATGGGCACAAACTCAGGTGTGGACCTAAGCTTGAGCATGGGCATGGATCCTGGCATTGGCATGAGCATGGACTCGTGCATGGGCAAGCATTCAGTCCTGGACTCAGAGGCAAGTGTAAGCTTCATTTGAGTGATGGGCTCATTCTCACTGAAGCCTGGCGGTGGGGCGATGATGTCCTCGAAGCATGGTGGCAGAGTGACAACATCCTCGAAGCCTGGTGGCAGAACAAAAAGCTCATCCCTGCTGAAGCCAGGTGGCAGAATGATGATATCTTCAAAGTTGGGCAGTGGGTCAAAGAGCTCGTACCTGCTGAAGCCAAGCAGAGGAGCAACGATATCTTTGAAGCTGGGCAGTGGGGCGAGGAGTTTGTACCCATTGAAATCTGGGGCAGAGACCATCCTGTCAGCCTCTGGAACTGACTCTCAAGTGGAGGCCACCCTGTCAGCCTCTGGAGAGAGCTCAGGAGCAAAGGCCTCCCCAGTTTCCCCTGCATCAGCTGCTGGAGGAAACTCAGGAGTGAAGACCTCCCTGTTTATCACTGTGTTAGCTTCTGGAGGGAGCTCTGGAGTGTAGGCTTCCCCCTTTGCCACTGCGTTGGCTTCTGGATGGAGCTCTGGTACGTAGGCCTTCCCCTCAGCCACTGTGTTGGCCTCTGGAAGGAGCTCTGGAACATAGGCCTCCCTCTCTGCCACTGCATTGGCCTCTGGTGTATCAGCCCCCCCCCCCCCCCCCCCCCCCCCAAAAAAAAAAAAAGATTGAAGTTTCAGTTAACCTGATGGACAAGTGGAAAGAGCCAACCAAGAAGTCTGGCATTTCCTCCAAATCTTCTATGCCAAGATTCAGGGAGACTGGGTGCAATTCCTGCTATGGGCTGAATATGCCCATAATTCTTTGAGTCACTCTGCCATCTTTCTAATGTGTACTTGGTTATCAACCTCCCCTCTTTCCATGGGATGCTTCACCTACCGACATGCCTGCAGTAGATGAATAGTTCAAACACAGTGAACAGGTATTAGAAAGTGTCCACCAATACATTGAACAAGTGGCTCAAAGGTACAAGCATTTCACTGACCAACATAGAGACGAAATTCCCCAATACAGCCCAGGTGATCAGGTCTGGCTGTTGTCCAAGGACATTAGGAGCCCACAAAGTTGCTGAAAACTTAGTGCCAAATATATTGGATCCTTCAAGGTACTTCAGTGCATCAATGATGTTAGTGTTTTGCAAAAGAATTCATCCCCTTTGGTGTTTGTCCTATTTTGCTGCATTACAAGATGGAATTAAAATGGATTTTTGGAGGGTTAGCACCATTTGATTTGCACAACATGCCTACAACTTTAAAGGTGCAAATTGTTGTTTTATTGTGACATAAACAATAATTAAGATGAAAAAAACAGAAATCTGGAGTGTGCATAGGTATTCACCCCCTTTCATATGTCATCATCATCATCATCATCATCACTGCCGCTCGACACGAGCATAGTGGTCTATGAGCATTTTTCAGACAATCTGGCCAAGTGGTTACCCCGGATTTAGGGCTAGAGTTGCTTTTCGTGTCTCTCATCCTTGGCTTTCTGTCTATTGGTTTCAAAGGTCCTGATTCCATTATGAACCATATTCCTCTACAGAAGTCTGTCATTTGGAGCTATGGCCCAATCATCAATGTCACACTCTTTGAAAGTTCTCTTAAGGGCATCCTTGTACCTTTTCTTAGGGGCACCAGTACTTCTTGTTCCTGTGGAGAGCTGACTGAAGAGAAGCTGTTTAGGGAGGTGTTTATTGTCCATTCTAACCAAGTGTCCATACCATCTCAACCTATTTTGGTGCAGCATAGACTCTATGCTCGTTAGGGAGGTTCTATCAAGAATTTCAGCGTTCATAACATGATCATACCATTTAACATTCATGATCAAGTGTAAATATCTCTGGTGGAATTTCTCAAGTTGCTTTATTTGATAACGGTACACAGTCCACATTTCTGCTCCATACAAGAGGACTGATATGATGATGGCTTGGTAAACTTGTATTTTGGTTTCTAGCTCAAGGTCATGATTGTCAAAGACACATTTACGTAGTTTGCCAAAAGCTGTTGCTGCAGCACTGAGCCTGTCATTTCATGATCAAGGGAAACATCACTCGAGACATAGCTGCCAAGGTACTTAAAGTGCAGAGCTACCCTAAGTACACGACCATCCACAGAGATTTCAGGTTGGGTGGTGGTTGAAATGGTGGGTTGACACATGACTTCCGCTTTTGTGCAGTTTAATGATAGCCCAAGTCATTTGTAGGCTACTGCAAAAGCATCTGTGATTATCTGCAGCCCATCTTCTGTGTTCAAGCAGACTGCAGCATCATCTGCATACTGAAGTTCTACAACTGAAGCCACAGACACCTTAGATTTAGCTTGTAGTCAACAATGATTGAATAGGCTACCATCGAATCGGTAAACTATCTGTACTTCGTTATTTTCCAGATTTGGCCTGGTCACTTGCAGGACAGCACTCATGAAGAGACCAAACAGCCTTGGAGCTATTACACAACCTTGTTTGACACCAACTTTCACAGGAAATCACCTTCACAGAGAACAGAAGCACTCATTTTGTCCTATTTTGTTGCATTACAAGATGGAATTAAAATAGATTTTTGGAGGGTTAGCACCACTTGATTTACACAACATGCCTACAGCTTTAAAGTGTTTAAGGGACATTCCACCGAATGGGTGCCATTTGCTTGTTGTACCACTCCCAAATTAAACTTAATTTGTTATATCTTTTCAACACTGATTATAATAACACACATATTTAACTATTCAAAATGTGTATTGGTCAACCTCAGGCTACATTATTTATTTTTTTACAAGGTTTGGAAGTCAAAGATGGCTGCATACTCTTTATATGAGTAACAGGACTGAAAGTTTCAGGACTGAGTTTTTAGCCTAGGATTAGCTAATACATGGAATTAAGCCACATGGCGTCATCCCTAATAGCATGACCACACTTAGCACATTCTAGTGATTTACCAAAAATCTGTATTTTTAAAATAAACAAATATCATCTAAGAAATAATTTAAGTAACAGGACAGTGTGTTGACATTGACCTTATCAGTCAAAGTTAAAAAAATCATCAAATATACAGAAAAGTAAATGAGAGAACTAACTTTTGGTCTTCCCATGGCCTTCAGAAGACACAAATGATGTAACTTCCTGTTGAGCATGTGATTTATGGAATGTTCCAAATTTGTCAGATGGGGTAATATGTTTGGGTAACAGGACTGAGTAAAAATCCAGGGACACGAATAAAATGTGTATTTTAACTAAGATATTGTGGATTTCTTATGAAAAAAATATATTTAAACCATGGATAGGATATGGAGTCACACAACAGTGCAAAAGAAATACTGTTTCTGAAGGATTTTAATCATAATATTTCATAGTTAAGTATAAAGTTAGAGTACAAGGACAGGTAACACATGCTATTTTTCAGTGTTTTAGGTAGTTTTTATTAATCCTTACAATTATATATCTTAAATTTGAAATCAGATCAATGTGCAGGACATTCTGCGTAATAAGGAAATGTATTTTAAAGTACATTTTTATGTGCATTTATACATATAATTTTCTAGGGACGGAAATGGCACCGATTCGGTGGAATGGCTCTTAAAGACTTTAAAGTGCACCTGACAGCAAAATTATGTTCTAAAATAGGTTTCTGTAATAAAACTACAAACACCACTGATCACTTTCATGATAGAACTAACCACCAACAGAACGAAACTCTTTGTGCGCAGCTGCATCAATCTGGCCAAGCACCAAGCCGCTGTCAGTGGCCGCCATATTTGCCGTGACATCACATGCAGAACGACTGCTAGGCCTTCTATGCAGCTATGGCCGACGAAACAGAGCGATTTTCTGATCAGTCTTCAGAAACTGAGGCCCTTTCTGAGGTTGACATGTCGGATTACATGAAGACGAAGCAGTGGGTGGCATTTTTCCTTATCGTTTTGAGCCGTATCTGGATGATTTGCCTGCAGAAGGTGAGATTTCCGACTCGGACACAGATGACGACGGGACCAATACAGAGGACGTCGTGATCCCAGCTGACATCGGGAGGCTCCAAAGCACTGAATGGTAATATAATAATAATAGATCTAGTCCTCGGGGGGGCATGAAGGATGAGGGAGGAAAGCGTGGGGGGGGGGGGGGGGGGAAGGAAGGCGATTAGGCAGGGAATGACCCCTTGCCCGGTCTACGCCACCCCACATACACACACACACACACACACACACACACACACACACACACACACACTGGGTCTTGACGTGGACTGGTGCATAAATCCAGGCCTCTCCCCATTACTGTAACCAAGCATCTAAAACCTTACCTAGGATATAGATGCACTGTGTAGTACAGAGTTTATGACTGAGTGATTGAACATTTATTATAATAATAATAAATTTGTAACACAAGTAGCAAGTCAGTATTATTCTGTATTATTCTGCAACAATTTCCTGGTTGCCATTGACAATGGGATTGGTGAGGTACACATCCCGGCTGCCGCCTGAGTGGGATTTGTTTACCTTACACATCCTGCCATCAATGGCAACGTGATAATGATTAGGTCATTTCACTTGTTTGTGTTAATCACTTCCTGTTAAACAGAGTTAGTATGTTGAATTCTCTCAAGATTTCTCTCAAGAGGCAATACTGTGAAATATCTATGCAAGTAGTAAGATTGCCCATATCTTATACGACAACATCCTATTTGTATGCATTGGATTAGTTTTCATTGATATAATTACCAAAAATCACCTTAGGTTTGCATACAAACCCTTCGATTCACGTCAAATTTGAAGATTGAAGATTTGAAGATTCAGTAATTTGCAAACTATTGTGTTATTATGAATATTCATAATACGAAATGTTATTTTTCATTGGAAAATAGGCCGCATCTTAGGTGGTAAATGATAACAGGATAAAATACTTCTATCATATAAAATTGACAATCATTGACAATATTACCGCACTGATTTCCTTTTAAAAAAATATGCTCTCTTGAAAGTTCATGGTCTTTTAGATTTGGGCCATTTTCTCACATTTTTATTTGATAAGAATAAAAACTTCTATGAACTGATGAAATTCAATTGCATGTTAGGCCTATAAGGTCCAGCCAACATGGTATTGCAGCGGAACTGTGGCAGAACTTTGAATCATGAACAAATTCACCTATTGCTATTATTTAGTAGTAAATATCTTATTACAAGATGGAGATCTACACCGAAAAATCATCAATCAACAGCTAATAAAACAAGTGTCACAAGTCTGTCAGAGGCCCACCTGTCATTGGGAATCCACATGTCCCGTGTCTGGCGCACTTGTTTTGCCCACTCTTCGTGTCTGATGGGATCCTTGGGAAATGTATATAGACTATACCTGGCATCCCTGGTGTTGGAGCAAAACCCAGCCACACAACGAGCAGGCATATTCACCAAAATCTACAAGTCAGATGCAAAATTATTAACTTGCAAAAGCACTGGTGAACAACGAGAAGCTGAGAAAATGTCTGTCAGAGGTTCTGCATGTGACGTCATATCCGCCTTCTTCCTCGGCCGTGGGTTGGCTCACCGTGATATCGATTTATCTGCATGGCGGGCCATTCAAAACGATGTTTCTTACTATTCTGTCGCGCGACGTGTGAAGTAAATCTGTCATTTTATTCAACTCAATATGGTGGAAATTAACAAATTAAAGGAAAACTCCGGAGTGAAATGCTTTTTAGGTCTATTTTTGCATTATTGGGAGTGCATACGTTGGGTTGCTATCACAATCACGTCAATCGGATGTGTTTTGAGAAAATTAGTTTTTTGTGATTTCAACCGGAAAGCGATACTTTCCGGTTGAAATCACAAAAAACTAATTTTCTCAAAACACATCCGATTGACGTGATTGTGATAGCAACCCAACGTATGCACTCCCAATAATGCAAAAATAGACCTAAAAAGCATTTCACTCCGGAGTTTTCCTTTAACATGTTTTTTGGTGTCAGGTGCACTTTAAAGTTGTAGTGTTGTTAATGGAGTAGGCATATCATGGTGATCAGTTTATCTGGGCACCCATATTTACCCAAAATTTTCCATAGAGCATCTCTGTTTACTGAGTCAAAAGCCTTGATCAAAAAAGGCTGTATAGAGAGAGGTCTGTTGTTCCCTGCACTTTTCTTGAATTTGCTGGAAGGCAAAAATCATGTTAATGGTGCCTCTCCCAGGATGAAAGCCACATTGCGTATCAGACAGGACATCCTCTGCAACTTTTGTTAAAGGATATGGGACATGGATTTTTACCTGGGCATAATTATGTATAAAGGACATAAGAAATGCCATCTAAATCACTGCAGGGCGTCAAAAATGTGAAAATCATCACATTATTCAAGTTTTTCTATACATCAGCGTAAAACAAGGTTTCGTTAATGAGCTAGGTGGTCACGTGACCCGTGACGTCACAAAAACTTTCCAAGGAGCCAGCGCTTGGGAATCTAATGTAAACAGGTTACCGAAATGGACACCATCGACAGTGATATTCCCGATGTTTCACAGAGATGTGAAGTTAGACCCTATCAATTCGAACCGATAGCTGGAAATTCACATGAACATAGATCTTGTCTTTACTCTGACGGGTCAGATGATTCTGAGAGTGAGAGTTCATTCAGCCCTCATGAAACTGAAAGCGGTCGGCTGGATAACACTTCCTGGTAAGTTAAAAACAATTCTGCTCAAAGGCTAATGATCTGTTGAAAGAAGTATTATTTTTGTATCATACATTGAAAGTTCATCATAGATCTAGCTAAAGTCCGTTGCAAGCTAGTTTTTTTTTGCTGATATTTTTCGAGATTGATTGAGATACAATGCTTCCAGAGTCCGAGATGAAAACATTCAAAATGGCGAAACGAGTCAGAATTATGATAATCAATAATTGATACACCCAAAATTATAATACTAATCCTTACCTCGGCTTTCAGTCGCTTAGCGCAGAGGTCTTCAACAGGGGGGTCGCGAAATCGCACTGGATCACTCATATCAACAAAAATATTCCTGCCCTGTCCCCTGGCCTCCGTGCAGGGATGCAAACAGTGCGCTTTTCGGCGGATGCCGCCTTTTTCATGGCTGAATCGCTCAGATCCGATTTAAAAAAAAAAAATAGCGATGTTGGTTCATGGAGCATGAGGCATGAAGTGTAAGGATGAGAGAGAGGCGGTTTGGGTCGGGAAGCTGCGCGCATTTGTGCAGCCTGGCGCAGGTGTGCGCGGCTTCCCGATTTGAACTGTTTTTTTTTCTCATCCTTATGCTTCCTGTTTCATGAATTAATATCGCTCAGTACCTGAGTATTAATGTTGAAAGAATCCTCAGTGAAATGGTCCGAATACAGTTTGTGGGAAACAGTAGGTGCAAAGTTTTTTTCAACAGGTGTTCTGTAAAGTTGTCCTACCAAGCCTACTGCGCATGCGCGAAGCCTACTGCGCATGCGCAGGTGAGCCCACACTTTCCTCAGCTTCGGGTCCTTGGGGAATGCAAAAAAACTTACTCCAGGGCATTTCCCATTGGAATTATTGCAACCATAAGCAGCACAATACACCATGATGTTCAATGTACGTTAAAGACTATAAAAACAATTTTCTTGTCATCCACTTCTCCATTCATCTACCCGCTTGTGCTGTGCCCGAAAGTTTTTGTGACGCATGATCACGTGACAGCGGCTCTTCCGGTTGCAAAAAATGCATATCGGAAGTCGAGCAGAAATGCCATATAATCATCACGAATATAACGATTTTGCTGAATTTACTAGATGATTTTGTATTTGTTGATGCAATTAATTCATATTTTTAATGGAAAGAAACTGATATAGCGTGCTTTTATGTTTCATGTCCCATATCCTTTAATCGGTTTAGCAGAATCTTTGCAAATAGCTTACCAATGGTTTGCAAATGGCTTACCAATGAGATACCTCGGTAGTTGATGCAGACAGCCTTATCACCTTTCTTGTCTATTGGTAACTATCAGTGCATCTTTTGCCCCTTTTCCACCAAAACAGTTCCAGGGCTGGTTCGGGGCCAGTGCTTAGTTTGGAACCGGGTTTTCTGTTTCCACTGACAAAGAACTGGCTCTGGGGCCAGAAAAACCGGTTCCAGGCTAGCACCAACTCTCTGCTGGGCCAGAGGAAAGAACCACTTACATCAGCGGGGGGGCGGAGTTGTTAAGACTGACAACAATAACAAGACCGCGAAAGATCGCCATTTTTAAGGTACGAGAAGCAGCAGCTGTACAAACGCGAAGTCATCCATTATTATTATTATTGTTGCTGTTGTTGCTGCTGCTTCTTCCGCGTTGTTTTTGCTTCGATATTTGCGCCAAGGTTTATGCAAACGTAGCGACGTAACTGACGTATACAGCGACGTAATGACATATACAACGACGTAACTGACATATACAGTGACGTAATGACGTGTCTTCTCTTAGCACTGCGAGCGATGGAAAAGCAAGCTGGTTCTCAGCTGGCTCGCAAGTTGAACGAGTTGTGAACCAGCACCAGCACTGGCTCCGAACTAGCCCTGAAACTGATTTGGTGAAAAAGGGGTATTTGAGATCAGATGGTGCTTGCTCCTCGGTCCAAATGCCTTGTAAAAGTAGCCACAAGCGTCGAGTCAATTCTGGCCCACCATACTTCAGAACTTAAGATAGAATTCCATCCGGACCAGTTGCTTTGCTGCTTTTTAGTGTCTTTAATGCTCGTTGAACTTCACAGAGTGTAGGAGGATCAGTCAGTTTGTGTTTGATTGGGAACTGTTTCAGATAATCTAATATGGTTGGGTCGAATTCAGCTTCATGATTTAGCAAATTATAAAAATGCTCCCTCCAGTATGCCTGTACAGAAGCACGATCATTGACAAGGATTCCATCTTCAGTTCTCAGTGGGGTAGGTCCATGTATGCTAGGGCCATAGACAGCCTTCATTACAGAGAAGAAGGCCTTTGAGTTCTGTACGTCGGCTAGCTCCTGGAGTTCTGAAGTCTTATTCTTCCACCACTGATTTTTTAAATCATGAGTACATCATTATAGTTTGTTTCTTGCTTTCAGGAATTCATTTTTAGATTATCTCCTTCTTGGGTTTCTCTGCCATTTAATGAATGCATTTCTTCTATGTTCAACAAGTGTTTTGATTTCAGCAGTGTTCTCATCAAACCAATCATGATAAGCCTTCCTTTGTGAGCCAGGTGCCTTCATACATGAGTTGAGAATCACATCCTTCATATCATCCCATGACTCCACCACAGGTTTTTCTTCTGTGAATTGAGAGAAGCTGTCAGCCAACATTGTCTGAAGCTTTCGTTGAACAGCAGGGTTTTGTAGGGAGGCAACATCAAACGCCTTGTTTTTGGCTTGAAGTCTTATCTTGTTTCTGGGCTTGTTCATAATCTCACGTTTTACTAAACAATGGTCAGTTAAACAGCTGTCAGAACTGATGATAGCTTGAGCTCTTTTAAGTTCCTTTCTGTCCCTAGACTTAATGATTATGAAGTCAATTTGGTGCGAATATTTTGATCTGGGGTGCTGCCACGTTCCTTTGTATTTATTCTTCATTTGAAATATGGTGTTCGCAAAAAGGAGATTGTGCTCAGCATATTTGGTAAGCAGCATTTGTCCATTATGTTTGATCTTCCCTATTCCATTATATCTAAATAGTGCCCAGGTTGCATGATCAGAACCAACACAGGCATTAAGTCAAGTCAAGTTTATTTTTATAGTGCTTTTAACAATAGACATTGTAGCAAAGCAGTTTTACAGAATTTTAATGACTTAAAACATGAGCTAATTTTATCCCTAATCTATCCCCAATGAGCAAGCCTGTGGTGATGGTGGCAAGGAAAAACTCCCTCAAATGACATGAGGAAGAAACCTCAAGAGGAACCAGACTCAAAAAGGAACCCATCCTCATTTGGGTGATAACAGACAATGTGATTATAACATTTTTAACAGCATTAAAGTCGCCAAGTTTCAGGAGGCAATCTCTGTTGGGTGTAGTGGTAATTACTTGATCAGGGGTGGCATAAAAGTTTTCCTTCACAGTATCATTCTGGAGCTCGAGCCTAGCAGTCATAATATGCTCACTCAAACCAGTTGGCAACTCTTTGAGGTGTACAAGGAGATTTATTTTGATGGCTAGTCCAACTCCATTGATGCATTTATCATCTTGGTGTAATTCCCTCTCAAGTCGAAATCACGAAACCAAGTTGTTCTTTTTATTACTGGCTTTAATCACACGAAGGGTATGATAGTGTGCCATGAGAACTGGTAGACATACAGAAAGAAAAGTAAATAAAAACAAATTATTTTCACATAAAGAAATGAAAGACACAACGCGACCTTATTGTTACATGACTCAACAGAAACTCGTCACGTTACATCTGTAAAGTCCAACAACATAACAGTAACATAAACAATAAATTTACCTCATTGGCTGTTTTCATTCAAGAGAAAATTAGAAATCTTCAGTTCTTCGATGCACTGTAAACTTTATATCCAACCTTAGTTCCTAAACATTGCTGGTCTTAGGCAGAGGAATCAGCGAGGTGTCTGACCACTAGCGTGCTCCAGAATGTTACCAACCAACAAGTGGCGACCCTCAAAAATAACACCCCGTCAACCCGCGGCAGCAAAACATTGGTTCCTACCTCAATAAAGACTTGTCCCCCATAGTAAAACAAACAAAATACATGAAGTAAATGAAATGTTGCTTTTAATGTTAAATTATTGTTAGCAGAAATGTATGTATTCATGAACTCTATATTTTGTAACCCAATATTTATTCATCTATTATTTATTTATTTACTCTGACTTCGATGGCAGCTACATTCCCACCAAAATCACTTGTGATTTTACTCAAACCTACATACTAGGCTAGCACTGGATGATAAGACACATTGCAAGAAAAATGTGGCTGCATCACTCAGCTTCAATCAGGGTGACCGTCTTATGGATGGATCTCTCCAAGTAGACTGGCTTTCCAATGCGTTTTCCTTGTTTGTCCAAAGTTGAGTCACTGATCAGCAGTTGCAGTTTCCTTATGCATCCATCTTCTGCAGGATAAACCTTTGTGACCTTTGCCAACTTTCACTCGGTTCTTGGGGCAGTGTCGTCTTGCACAATCACTATATCGTTGACCTTAGCATTTCTGCGTTTTCGTTGCCATTTCTGACGCTGTTGCAAGTTGAGCAAATATTCTTTGCGCCATCTGGACCAAAACTCGTTGGCTAAGTATTGGACCTTGCGCCACCTCTTACGAAGGTAGAGGTCTTCCGTTTCAAACTTTCCAGGTGGTGGAAGAATGATGGGGGATTTCATCGTTAGTATGTGATTAGGTGAAAGAGGCTGCGGTCCCATAGGATCGTTCAGTAAGTGAGCTGTCAATGGTCGACTGTTTATGATTGCCATTACTTCATAGAAGTATGTCCTCAATGATGAACTATCGAGTCTATTGGAGGACTGATCCAGAATAGACGTTAGCACACTTCTTATTGTCCGAATCTGCCTTTCCCAGGCTCCGCCCATGTGGCTTGCCAATGGCGGATTCATGACAAACTCACAGCCCAGTACCTTTAGGCGTTCTTGATCCATCTCTTTCAAGGCCTCTATGAACTCGCGCCTGGCACCAACGAAATTGGTGCCTTGATCACAGCGGAGTTGTCGAACATTGCCACATATGGCTATGAAGGCACGTAGAGCAATGATGAAAATGTCTGTGGTCATCTCTTCAAGAAGTTCTATGTGAACTGCACGAGAGCATAAGCACGTAAACAGTAGGCCGTACACAGCAAAATCCCCAGTGTTGAATTAACACCCAGAGTGTTGATTTAACACCCTACTGTGTTTATATAGGTCCAACTGGACACAAATTAACTCTAAAAGTGTTAATTCAACACTGAGGAATTTGCTGTGTAGCGCTTCAACTCCTTCCTTCCGTCCTTAACATGGAATTGTCCGAAGCAGTCAATTCCGCAATACGTAAATGGAGGGGTTTCTTCCATGCAGTCATGCGGCAAGTTTGTCATTTGCTGATGCTCAGTAGACCTTCTAAACTTTCTGCACTTGACACAGTTGTAAATGTAGGATGAAACAGCATAACTGCATCTGAGTATCCAAAATCCATTGGCTCGTAGCTCGTTGACTGTTATACCACGATGTTGATGTTGCACTTGTTGATGATAATGCTGTATAAGCAGCCTTGGTACGTGACCTTTGGCAGGTAAAACAGCTGGATGCTTGATACGATGGTGCAAATCAGCATGTCTCAGCCGACCTCCCACCCTGAGGATTCCCCAGGGTTCCCACGGGGTCTAAAAAAGTCTAAAATTCAAAAAATTAAGTTTTAGGCCTTAAAATGTCTATTAAAAACACATATTTTCATCCCAGGTCTAAAATTTAATTTATCCAAGTCTAAAATTCTTACATCCACTCAGTCCGTTCCTAGAAGTGCCTGCAAAACATTAATAAAAAATGTGCCGGTTGCGTTGTTGTCTGCCTGCTAAAAAATTTCAATCACCGATGATCGCAGCAAGTATGCAACGGTCCAGTTTGTCCACTACACCTACCGTAGTTCTACCTTCTAAGTTCCCGCCGAGTTTATGCAGTCTGTGGCAGTCAGAGAAGGTTAGCGGTTGTGTTGGCAGTGTGATGAAGAGTGGGGATAGCACGTCGAATAATAGTGAGTAAAGAAGTTCACATACTTTTGCCACTCACAGATATGTAATATTGGATCATTTTCCTCAATAAATAAATGACCAAGTATAATATTTTTGTCTCATTTGTTTAACTGGGTTCTCCTTATCTACTTTTAGGACTTGTGTGAAAATCTGATGATGTTTTAGGTCATATTTATGCAGAAATATAGAAAATTCTAAAGGGTTCACAAACTTTCAAGCACCGCCGTAAGTATGAAAAATGAGAATGTTCTGCGAGCAATAGGCTGAAGCACACTATCGCTAAAAGGAGCTGTGTTGGGCTGGAACGGTGGGTTAAATAGCCGCTCACATTAGCGCGGAGAGCTTTCACACTGTCCGCGGTCTCAAAAGTAGCCGGTCACTGGCGGCAAATCGCCGTCTGTGGCTTGTTATGCCGCCGGCTATTGTCAGTCGAGTCACAAAATTTAATATTAAATATTTCTGATGGCAAAAAAAGTTGTGAACGTAAATTACATCCACTATGTCATGTATGTCCGTTGCCGCGTCAACTTTGTTTACATCCTCGACATGAGTGCAGCCATTCCTGTGTTGCCAGATTGGGCGGTTTTAAGTGCATTTTGGCGGGTTTTGAACATATTTTGGGCTGTAAAACGTCAGCAGTATCTGGCAACATATTTTTTTTACTTAATACCAGAAATTAATGGCTGCCAACATTTTTGCCAAAATGGTATTTTATTTTCCATTGTTTAGGCAGCTTCAGCATCATACTGTGAGATTCTGTTCAAATTGTTTTTTTCTTCTATGAAGCCTGAGCCATTTATTTTATTAGTTTATAATTATTGTTTAATTTAGTCTTCAGGAGAGACTGCCTGCACACAGTACTAGTATTAATAGTTTTTTTTTTCTTCCATGAAAGCTGAGGCATTTATATTATATTTTAAGGTACCGTAACTTCATGTTGTGCTGTGAGGTTCTCTGCACTTTAACTTTTGAACCAACAGGTGCATTTGGATAAGTAAAGCCTATTTTTCTGCATTTTTGTAGTCCTGGTAATCTTTTATATTGGTAAAGTTGTTTATAGGACCATTTCTCAGTGTCTTTGGTTTTTTTAATCAATAGTTTTTCAGTAATAACTTAATATTTAACATATCACTCAATTTTAAACAACACCCCCCCCCCCCCCCCCCCATGGGCTGCCCCCATAGTCTCCAAAATTTCTGTGGGAAACACTGGCATGCATAACAACGCTAATCAAGCTTAAGCTAGATGACCCACCTCAAATGCCCGTCCCGGGTAAATGTTATCCCAATTTTAGATGACCTGTTCCAAACCATACCGCCCCATGAAAAATTCATACTTGCATCTCTCTCTCTCTCTCTCTCTCTCTCTATATATATATATATATATATATATATATATATATATATATCCCTGCACGCTTTGCGTGCATTATGTCTGCCGCTGGCAGACATTTTACCATTTTGCACCCTGCTGTAAATTATTTGTACCCTGCTATTCTCCCGAACTTTGAAGCCCCTGCACTGTAGACAATCTTAGCGTGCACATTACATGTCGTCAACGTTACCATGACAACATGGAGCACATGAGTCCAGTCAGCGTATTCAGCTTTCTAACAGTGCTCTTTTTTTTTATATTTTATTCTCTCCCCAATGGTGTGTCTTTCCTGGCTTTATTATTTAGTATTTATTAATTTTGCATTCATATTTTGCAATGATTTTACACCTCTGTCTCAAATGACCCCTGTTTGCTCCGCTACTGCTTAAAAACCTGCTGTCTCCCTTGTATACCTCTCGCAAGGTATGACTTGATTTCATTGGTAAATCGCTGCCGCCTTGCGTGAGTTTGCTGTTTAACTGGAAGCAAGTGTGCTACGGGGCTACTACGTATGTTTTAACTATTAGTTTTAAAAGATGTGTGTATGCATTTTTACTGTTAATATGGTTGAAATGGTTGCTACAGCAAGTGGAGGTCTGCGATGCTATGGTTTGCAGCATGGGGTTCACATGAGCAATCAAGAAAGTCATCATCTGACAACAGTGCATTATATAATAACGCTGTTTTATTACCAGAACACCACTAACCAAAAGTTTAAATGAGTTCTGTTGAAGTTAGGGGAAAAAACCAAACCCCTACAGACTGCATTTACTGCACAAATGCCCTTTATCACTCTGTTGTCTTGTACTTTTGTTGCTATGTGACATAATGTACTAATGTTGTACTAATGTTGCCATATGACATAAATAAGCACACAATCAGTTTGTATCCCTGATAGTCAGTTTACCAATACAAATGACTTTGTTTTGAGAATTGAACTCGATTGTCTTTTTTTGGGAAGGGCGGGGGTAGGGCAGGTTGTAATGCTTCGTGTTGGTCTAAAAAATTTTTCATAATGGTCTTAAAAAGTCTAAAAAAGGTCTAAAATTTAACTTACTGAATCCTGCAAGAACCCTGATTCCCTGTTCGTCAAGGAAAGGGTTCAGTCTATGTAGCTTACTAGTCTTGGCATGTCTAGTGAGCTCCTTCCCATGTTGGAGGGTTTTGATTTCTTCCGCGAAAGCTTCTCTCTGAACAAGACTAATGATGGTAGCTTCGGCATCGCTTCTCTCTCTTAGACTTGTGGCTTCATTAGTTCTTGGTATCGAACCTTTCAGCTCCTTAGCAAGTCGCATAAGTTGAGCAATGGCCTTGACTAATCTTGTCCAGCAGGAGAACTTAAAGAAGCGATCCAGCAGTGGAACTTCTGTAGCTGAAGCCTTGTGTATGAAGATGTTACGTATTTCAGGGTCATCTGTTGCTACATCTTCCACCTCAAAATTTCCACAGGGAAGTTCTTCACGCCAGAGAAAATCAGGACCAGAGAACCAGTTGGAGGCAATGAGCTCCTTTGCTCGTAGGCCTCTCGATGCATGATCGGCGGGGTTGTCCTCCGAGCTCACGTATCTCCACTGATCTGGTCTGGTGCTGTCTTTAATCCGCTGGATGCGATTTGCCACGAACACGTGGAACCTTCTTGCATCATTGTTTATGTATCCTAGGACGACCTTTGAGTCTGTCCAAAAGACTTCTTCAGCATCTATTTCCAGCTCCTTTTTGAGCATGTCACTCATGCATACGGCTACGACTGCTGCTGATAGCTCGAGTCTTGGCACAGTTGTGACCTTAGTGGGGGCCACTTGGGCCTTGCCCATCACTAAGGAGCAGTGGATTTGTCCTGTTTTGCTAATTACCCTCAGGTAAGTACATTCTCCATACCCCAAGACACTCGCATCTGAGAAGTAATGGAGTTCATACCTTTGGACTTGCTTAAACTCTGATGGGAGATAACATCGCCGAATCTTGACGTCTGCCAGGTTCTTCAAGTCAAGGAGCCAGGACTCCCACCATGGTCTCAGATCGTCTAGCAGCGGATCATCCCAGCCGACCTTATCGCGGCACATTTGTTGAAGTATTTGCTTCCCGATCAGAATAAAGGGAGCAACAAAACCTAAGGGGTCAAAGATGGATGCTACCGTCGACAACACTCCTCTTCTTGAAAGTGGGCATTCGTCCACCACCACTCTGAAGCTGAAGTGGTCCGACGTGATGCACCACTTAACGCCTAGGGCTCTCTCCATTTGCGGCTCGCCCAGAGCCAGGTCTTCACCTCTTGATACATCTGTGCACTCTTCTTTTGGAATGGAAGCGAGCACCTCCTGGCAATTGGAAACGAACTTGTGGATGCGCAACCTTCCAGAGCTGCAGAGCTGTCTGGCTTCACTTACCAACTGTATAGCTTCTTCAGGCGTCGAGACACTTATCAAGCCATCATCAACGTAAAAATTTCTTTCAATGAAGTGGATTGTTGCTTCACTGAATCGACCTCGTCCTTGTGCGATGACATGTTTGAGGCTATAGTTCGCACAGCCGGGTGACGAGGCTGCACCGAATAGGTGCACTTTCATTCAGTACACTGATGGCTCTGACTTGATGTCCCCGTCGTCCCACCACAGGAACCTGAGGTAGTCCTGATCTTCTGCTCTGACCCGAAACTGGTGAAACATGCGCTCAATATCGCACATCACGGCTACTGGACCCTTCCTGAATCGACAGAGGACGCCTACTAATGTATTTGTCAACTCTGGTCCAGTGAGTAGATGGTCATTAAGTGATACTCCTTCGAACTTGGCTGAACAATCAAACACCACGTGGATCTTCCCTGGTTTCTGATGGTGGTAGACTCCGTGGTGCGGAATGTACCAGCAAGAGCCCCGTTGGACTTCGCTTTCCGGGACCTTTTCAGCATCTCCGCAGGTTATGATGTTGTTAATAAACTCAACGTAGTCCTTGTGGTATTGCTTGTCTTTCTCAAATCTTCTTTTCAGACACCGCAGTCGATGATCTGCACACTTCAAGTTGTTAGGCAGACATGGCTTGTTTTCTTTAAATGGCAATGGCATCTCACGCTGTCCATTTGCTTGTATCTTTATGCCCTTCTCCATTATCGAAATGAAGTGAAGGTCATCTTGAGAGAAATGAGCATCTTCCACATTTCTCTCGCTGAAATCTGATTCAAGCACTTTCAGCACATCTGTAGGAACAATGACTTCCTTGACTTGGGTTCTGCATATGTACTGCACTTGACTTGTTAGATCACCAGGTGACTGTAGACTTGGTGTGACTTGTCTCACAACAATTCTGTGGCTGCTTCCAATGGCGTCGCCATAATCAACACGGGTTGACGCAGCCGACTATGCTCCAGCCAAGATCGGTCCTTACCGTGAACGGCTCGTCATCCTTGCCTGATACAATTTCTCTTGGCAACAGGGCTTGAGAACAATTGTACCCTATGAGCAGACCGACGTCGCAGTCTATTAGAGGAGCAATCTCTTCAGTAAGGTGCTCTAGGTGAGACCATGCTCTTGCTGTTTTGGGTGTGGGAATGTGGCTTAGACTAGCAGGAATAAAGTCTCGCGAATAAGTCATGGGAAGAGGAATTTTCTTGGAGGAATAAAAGCCTCTGACCTGCAACCCAACTAACTTATGACTTGGGACTACAGTCTGCTTGGATGCAAGAGTGGAAATCTTTAATTGCACAGGCTCCATCTGTATATCAAGAGTCTCTGCCCTTTCTTGTAGGATGAAGGTGCTATCGCTCTGACTGTCCAGAAGAGCGTATACAAGAACTTCAGCTTCTGGATTACTTGTCGTTGACAGTCAAACTGGTACTATTGTGGACGCATATGTGCTATTCCCATTGTGCATCACTTGGTTAGATGTAGCTGTGTTTGTTATTTCACTAGTTTTAGACTCTGTGTCAATATGTTTAGGCTCTTTTGACCTTTCATTTTCTTTTGAGGGTTTTTCACTCTCCTTTTGTCCATTAACTTGGACCTTTTCATCCGCCCTTGGCACGGTCTTCATGTAAACATATGGGATGCCTCCCCTTGCACACACTGCAAACACTTCTCTTTTCACAGCTCTTTGAGTGGTGTCCTGGCTTTAAACATGCAAAACACAATTTCTTTGTTTGCACATACTTAACTCGCTCTTTGAAGGGCTTCTCCATTAACTTTCGACATGTTTGAATGCCATGATTTGTCTTCTCACAAAACATGCACCCCTTAGCATCGCCCTTTTGTCCTTCAATACCTCGTTTCTCTTCAGATGCACTTGCTAGCACCTTTGCACCGACATTTCGGACCTTAGACGGCCTTGCCTTTTCAACCTCACCACTCTTCAGAGCATGAAGCGAAGTCATCGGATTGCAAGCTATCTTGGCTTCCCTACACATGAACTCAACAAAGGTGTTGAAACTCGGAAAGTCTTATGTGTCTTCTTCGAATTCCATGACCTTTCTGTTCCACCTGGCAGTAAGCCAGTCAGGAAGCTTGCTGAGCATCCTCTGATTTTCACTGCAGTCATTCAGGACTTCAAGACTCTTAATATGACTCATTGCTGCTTGACAGCCTCACAGGAAGTCTGCAAATTCTCTCAGTTCAACACTGTCTTTGGGTCCTATCTTTGTCCACAAATTCAGCTTGTCGTGGAAAGCTTTAGCAACCACAAAGGAGTTGCCATATCGTTCTTCCAATATTTCCCATGCTGAATCATAGGCTTTCTCTGTGCCCACCAGGAAATAGCTTTCAATTGCTTTCTTTGCAGCTCCTGTGACATACTTGCAGAGGTAGTAAATCTTTTCATTTACGGGAATGTTCTTCCAGCCTATCAGGGTTTGGAATGACATTTTCCAGTCCTTGTATCTTATTGGGTCTCCGCTAAAGATAGGTGGCTCTGGCACCGGGAGACGACTTGCATTTATGGACTCTGCTATCGCTTCGGCAAGCATTGTTGTGCTATTGTCTTGAGAAGTGGGCCACTTGTCTTGAGAAGTTGGCTGGACGCTTCTGTGGCTTGTGGTGGGCAGCCTACTGGCAGGCTGTGAAGGCACATTTGGCTTTGAAAGGGCATTAGCTTTAGGTGGAGGCCCTGACAGGTTATGGCTATGAAGAAAATCCGATATCTCTTCATCTGAGCCTACATCTTGTTCGTAGACTTGTAGTCTTGCCTTTGCAGCATTCATTCTTTTAGTTGTTTCCAGGCGTTCTAACTGTCTACGCTTCTCTTCTAATAACCTTTGTCTTTCAGCATTTTCTGCTTCTTGTTGTGCTAGCTTCCTCCTGTTCTCAGCCTCAAGCCTTTCAAGCTCTTTTTCTTCCTGTTCCATTTTCGCTAGAACCTTCAAGGTGGCTTTAGTTGCAGCTAACTCTGCCTCTGCTTCCTGTTTCCTTGTGGAAGACAAGCTTGAGCGTCTTGAAACACGTCCAGAGCATGAGCGGCTCAACATGGACACTTGGTCTTCTCCACATGAAAACACTGAGCCAGTGTTACCCCATGGTGCTTGTAGTTGCTGAGCTGTGTCTTCATGCAGTAGAACATGTAGGCGTTCAATGAGCTGTCTTAATACAGCATTACAGGTGTCCACCTGACGGCGAGTGTCTCCGTCCGGGACGCTGTGTTGACGAACATCCTCATAGCATTCCTTTACTTCAATATCGGCAGCGTGAATTTTATTCTGGTGCTCTTGTAGAACATTGCTTGAGTTGGGTAAGGAGAGTACTTTTCTGGCCTCCTTAGCAAGAACTTTCCATCTCTCGTATGTTTTGTCAAAATTACGTTGAAGTTTCTTTAATTTTTCATTATGGAGTTCCTGACCCTTCTCAGTAAGTTTCCTTTTCCTCTTGTCTTCAGTAACGTTAGTTTCTGTATTCACTTCGGCTTCCTTTTCAGGACTTACTTTTAATGGTTCATCGTGAACAGACACCTCTTCTTCTTCATGTGTAACGTCCGGGTCGTGCATTTTAGTTGCAATGTCTTTATCAGCCATTTTAGTATATTAATTAGAATCAAACTCTAAGTCTAAATCAAACTTAAGAAATGTAAGTAGTGTTAAGTAGCTTTAATTAGCTTAATTTGCTTGTATATTAAAGTAAATTTCACCCTTGGATAAACTATTTATAAATCAATTAAACTTGTTATCCTATAAGTTTAAAGGCTATCTTATAAGATAAAAACATAATAATGCAATGTTGTTAATAATGTAGTAATAATATTGAAATCAGATTACACTAACTTAAATGTCAAGTGATAGCCTAAATGCCCTGTATAGCAGGAGAGACTTATTTCAGATGAATATTAAAATGAGAGTGCTTACTTGAAACTTGGAATCACTGAAAGTAGGCAAATACCATTGTACCCCTTTAAACTAGATAATTCTCAGAATTACTTAATGGCGCTTAACCTGTATAGATTCAAACATCAAATCACATATGTAGAATTATTAGAAAAGGGGTCACATTAAACCTTGTCTACACTTCAAAACATAGCAAGCATTCCAAGTCCATGAACTTATACTTATGCTGCATGCGATCAGTCCGACTGAACCTTGAAACTCAAACAGTCCTTTAGCAGTTGTACAGGCTACTTCACGTCTTCACATTTAACTTGGCTTAAATGTGCTTCTCGTTAGCATAACCACACAACTCTCTTGGGTTACCGGCAGCTAGCATACTGTCCTTTGACGAGTGGCTCCTCCAAAACCCCGAGCATCTTCACAGCTCCGACGACAGTTGGCGGGCGCGCGCTGGCTGCTTGCTCGCTAGTCACGCTCTCCCCTCATGTCGCGCTGGCTGAGTTCTCACTATAATTCCCTCTCAAGTCGAAATCACGAAACCAAGTTGTTCTTTTTATTACTGGCTTTAATCACACAAAGGGTATGATAGTGTGCCGTGAGAACTGGTAGACATACAGAAAGAAAAGTAAATAAAAACAAATTATTTTCACATAAAGAAATGAAAGACACAACGTGATCATATTGTTACATGACTCAACAGAAACTCGTCACGTTACATCTGTAAAGTCCAACAACATAACATAAACAATAAATGTACCTCATTGGCCGCTTTCACTCAAGAGAAAATTAGAAATCTTCAGTTCTTCGATGCACTGTGAACTTTATATCCAACCTTAGTTCTTAAACATTGCTGGTCTTAGGCAGAGGAATCAGTGAGGTGTCTGACCGCTAGCGTGCTCCAGAATGTTACCAACCAACAAGTGGCGACCCTCAAAAATAACACCCCGTCAAACCCGCGGCAACAAAACATTGGTTCCTACCTCAATAAAGACTTGTCCCCCATAGTAAAACAAACAAAATACATGAAGTAAATGAAATGTTGCTTTTAATATTGTTAGCAGAAATGTATGTATTCATGAACTCTATATTTTGTAACCCAATATTTATTCATCTATTATTTATTTATTTATTTATTTACTCTGACTTCGATGGCAGCTACACTTGTGATAAACCTTTCCAGAAAAAAAGTGTAGCCAGATCCCACCTCCTTGATCTGCCCCTCCTCTGGAAGTCTGGTTTCTTGTAAAGCTGCAACATCGATGTCTAATCTCTTAAGTTCATGCCCAACCAATGCTGTGTGTCACTCAGGCCTGAGTCCATCAAGGTACGCACATTCCAAGTAGCAAATTTCATAGTGGAGCTTCCTGGTCTTCGCCTATTTTTTGCCACTGTCAAGGGGGGTGGCACGTCAATTGCCTTGTATGCGGTAGCATCCATAGCCAAATAACTGAGCATTTTGTTCATAAGATAGTGTGTTCAGGGTTATATGGTCCAGGGTGCACAGTCCGGAGCCACTTGGCTACTCCAGTACCTTAATTCCATGGCAAGACATGAGTTGAGACAACGGAGGCACAGGAGAGTTGCAGTTTGGTAGATGGCTGTTGACTCACAAGGAGCTCTTCCACCCTTTGTAGATATTGTTTTTAGTTCTACAGGGTGTCTACCTACCCACCCACACAGAATGCAAGCAATCAGGTGGGTTGAGCCAGTTTAGATACCGGCCACCCATCCATGGGCAGGCAGTAGGGAATTACATGTTTACTGGTAGCAGTCGGGCTGGTTGACTAACCTTGCCACAGCCGTGTGGCTGGCCTGACTCAGGTCAGTCATATGAAAGCCTTAAATAAGAGCTGGTCCAACCAATTCACTTCATAAGTCACATAATTAGTTCATTAAGATCCACCTATGTGCAATCAAAGTGTGACATGATCTGTCACATGATGTCTGTATAAATCAACCTGTTCTGGAAGGACCATGACTCTGCAACATTAATAAGCAAGCAGCATGAGAACCAAGGAGCACTCCAAACATGTCATAGCCAAAGTTGTGGAGAAGTATAGATCAGGGTTGGGTTATAAAAAAAAAATCCCAAATTTAGAAAATCCCATGGAGCACCAAAAATCCATCCATCCATTATCTGTAGCCACTTATCCTGTACAGGGTCACAGGCAAGCTGGAGCCTATCCCAGCTGACTATGGGCAAGAGGTGGGGTACACCCTGGATAAGTCACCAGGTCATCGCAGGGCTAACACAGAAACAAACAACCATTCACACCTATGGTCAATTTAGAGCCACCAATTAGTTTAACCTGCACGTCACTGGACTGAGGGAAACCCAGAATACCCAGAGGAAACCCACGCAGACAAGGGGGGGAACATGCAAACTCCACACAGAAAGGCTCTCATCAGCCACTGGCCTTGAACCCAGGACCTTCTTGCTGTGAGGCGACAGTGCTAACCATTACACCACCATCCAACTATGTTGGAATGTGTGAAAAAAAACATTACCTTACCCATTGTGAGAAACAGTTTTGGTCACTTGAGGTGAACTCTGTTCAGTCTTAGGAATGTATCAAGTACAAAAAATTAAATCTGCTCCATTGATTTGGACAATTAACTGGCCATCAGAAAATTATGTCCTATTGTTTGGGGATAAAGGGTTGGCAGTGGGAGGGGTATTCAATGAGAAGAGTAAGAAATTCCATTCTGTTCAATGAGAAGTGTGAAAACCCCTCCCACTGCCAACTCTTAATCCCATTAGGTCAAGTGATCAAAACGGTTCATCACAATGGGAAAGGTAATGTTTTTTTCACAGATTCCAACACAGTTCTAAAACTGCTTTTTACAACACCTTCACTTATCTGGTATTTGACTTTATTCAGTGTATCTTGAAATTAACTCTTATTCTTATTTTACTCAGTTCAGAGCCACAACCAACTCTGTTACACAATTACTCTGTAATTTTGCTCCCACTCCAACTCCAAATGTAATTCTCTAAACTCAAAGTATAGCAAAATTAACAATTTTTGAGGAAAATACTCTGGAAAAATTGCTCAGTCATTTTTCCTTTGTATGCATTACAGTGCACACATATGGACCAATCTGCTCATAATAAATAGAAGAAATGTTTACACTTACTCGAGTTGATCTTCGGTTGGATCAAGGTGAAGAAAGAAAGAAAGAAAGAAAGAAAGAAAGAAAGAAAGAAAGAAAGAAAGAAAGAAAAAGACACCACTCATCATCAGTGTCACAGTTCTCAAGATTGAATTGAATCGCTGTCCTGAATCATGAATTGAATCGCTGTCCTGAAACTGAATCGCTATCCTGACTCATCCAAAGTACATAAAATCCACATGCCATTTCGCAACATGTTTTACCTCCAAATAGCCTAAACTTTGGCTGACAGATTTTATCCTGATTATGGTGGGTGTCCCCACCGCAAAACAGAAACCAATCGAAACTGAAAGAGTTAAAGTGATTATCATGCCGTTATCATGTGAATAGTCTTTTATGAAACATAATTGGGCACTCAGCATTCTGACTCCAGTGTGACTGAGTAAGGTGACAAGTTTTATGTTTCAATTAATTTAGGTAATTTAAAAAAATATATTATTTGGCAGTGGGCACATAGGAAAATGTGAAGTATAAAGTTTGTCAATATGCTTATCATGCTTGTATGATAAAAACTCGTGAAGATATTTATCTAAAAACATGACCATCTCATTCTAAACCTGCTAAGCTTCATCAGTGAAGCTCTTGACCCCAGAGGGTTAAGAAAACACATTTGGAGTTTGCCCCATAGCATGGGGCAGACTCCACAAATGCATGGAAGAAGATTCTCTGGTCAAATGAGACAATTTATCTTTTTGCCCATCATGTGAAATGCCATGTGTGGTGCAAACCCAACACTCTAAGAACACCATTCCCACAGTGAAGCATGGTGGTGGCAGCATCATGCTGTGGGGATGTTTTTCATGAGCAGGGACAGGAAAGCTGGTCAGGACTGAAGGAAAGATAGACAGCATGAAAGACAGGGCGATTCTGTTTGAGTCAACCAGAGGTTTGAGACTGGGATGAAAGTTCACGTTCCAGCGGGACAATGACCCTAAACATACTGCTAAAGCGACACTGGAGTGGTTTAAAGGGAAACATTTAAATGTCTTGGAATTGCCTAGTCAAATCCCAGACCTCAATCCAGTTGAGAATCTGTGGCAGAACTTGAAGATTACTGTACACCAATGCAATCCATTTAACTTGAAGGAGTTGGAGCAGTTTTACCTTGAGGAATGAGCAAAAATCCCAGTGGCTAGATATACTAAGCTAATAGAGATATACCCCAAGAGGCTTGCAGCTGTAATTGCGGCAAAAGCTAGCTCCACAAAGTATTGACTTGGGGGGTAAATATATATGCACACTCCAGATTTTTGTTTTTTCATCTTAAATATCATTTGTGTCACAATAAAAAAAGAAAATAATTTTCACCTTTAAAGTTGTAGACATGTGTAAACCAAATAGTGCTAACCCCGCAAAAAATCCACTTTAATTCCAGCTTGTAATGTGACAAAACAGGACAAACACAAAGGGGGATGAACATTTTTGCAAGACACTGTACTTATAAGTTGGATTTACCCAAGCACAACAGGCTCTCGCCAACATTCCATGGCTCATGCCTCAAACCCACCATCCCAGGCCCCCTAGCCATGAATGTTCCCTCCCTCATCTCCCCCACCTCTCACCATCGATGGCCAGCCAGCCTACATTGTCTATGCTATACTAAACTTACCCCATAAGGAAAGTAAATTGAGTATCTGGTGGAGCGTGCTGGCTATAGTCCTGAGGAACGTTGCTGGGTCTCAGCTCAGGATATACTAAACCCACTACTTTGCCAAGAGTTTTATGCAAAGCACCCTAAAAAACTCACCTTTTGCCCCTGGGGCCATTCAAGAAAGGGGGTGTACCAAGCCTTGGATTTCTACACTGTTTATTCTGGTTTTGACTTTGCTTGTATTTTGGACTTTTCCCTTTTGCTATTGCCTCTGATATCCAGTTTGTGCCTCACCTGAAACTTGCCTGATTATTGTGATTTTGTTTCATGTTTTGGATTTGTCTGCCTGATAGTTTATTCAGCCAATCATTTTGTTTTTACATATGTCTGTTGGCCCTGTGATGACCTGGCGACTTGTCCAGGGTGTACCCCGCCTTTCACCCGTAGTCAGCTGGGATAGGCTCCAGCTTGCCTGCGACCCTGTAGAACAGGATAAAGCAGCTAGAGGTAATGAGATGAGATGAGATATGTCTGTTGCCTGCATACTTGACACATCTATAACAAATAGTGCAAACAATTTTTAATATCTTTTGTTTAAGTATTATTTATTTAAAACAACCATGGCAGCAATGTGGTGTAGTGGTTAGATTCAAGATTCAAGAAGTTTATTGTTCTGTGCATAGTAAAAACATGGAGGTTCATACAACCCCGATTCCAAAAAAGTTGGGACAAAGTACAAATTGTAAATAAAAATGGAATGCAATGATGTGGAAGTTTCAAAATTCCATATTTTATTCAGAATAGAACATAGATGACATATCAAATGTTTAAACTGAGAAAATGTATAATTTAAAGAGAAAAATTAGATGATTTTAAATTTCATGACAACAACACATCTCAAAAAAAGTTGGGACAAAGCCATGTTTACCACTGTGAGACATCCCCTTTTCTCTTTACAACAGTCTGTAAACGTCTGGGGACTGAGGAGACAAGTTGCTCAAGTTTAGGGATAGGAATGTTAACCCATTCTTGTCTAATGTAGGATTCTAGTTGCTCGACTGTCTTAGGTCTTTTTTGTCATATCTTCCGTTTTATGATGCGCCAAATGTTTTCTATGGGTGAAAGATCTGGACTGCAGACTGGCCAGTTTAGTACCCAGACCCTTCTTCTACGCAGCCATGATGCTGTAATTGATGCAGTATGTGGTTTGGCATTGTCATGTTGGAAAATGCAAGGTCATCCCTGAAAGAGACGTCGTCTGGATGGGAGCATATGTTGCTCTAGAACCTGGATATACCTTTCAGCATTGATGGTGTCTTTCCAGATGTGTAAGCTGCCCATGCCACATGCACTAATGCAACCCCATACCATCAGAGATGCAGGCTTCTGAACGGAGTGCTGATAACAACTTGGGTCATCCTTCTCCTCTTTAGTCCGAATGACACGGCATGTCTGATTTCCATAAAGAACTTCAAATTTTGATTCGTCTGACCACAGAACAGTTTTCCACTTTGCCACAGTCCATTTTAAATGAGCCTTGGCCCAGAGAAGACGTCTGCACTTCTGGATCATGTTTAGATACGGCTTCTTCTTTGAACTATAGAGTTTTAGCTGGCAACGGCGGATGGCATGGTGAATTGTGTTCACAGATAATGTTCTCTGGAAATATTCCTGAGCCCATTTTGTGATTTCCAATACAGAAGCATGCCTGTATGTGATGCAGTGCCGTCTAAGGGCCCGAAGATCACGGACACCCAGTATGGTTTTCCAGCCTTGACCCTTACGCACAGAGATTCTTCCAGATTCTCTGAATCTTTTGATGATATTATGCACTGTAGATGATGATATGTTCAAACTCTGCAATTTTACACTGTCAAACTCCTTTCTGATATTGCTCCACTATTTGTTGGCACAGAATTAGGGGAATTGGTGATCCTCTTCCCATCTTTACTTCTGAGAGCCGCTGCCACTCCAAAATGCTCTTTTTATACCCAGTCATGTTAATGACCTATTGCCAATTGACCTAATGAGTTGCAATTTGGTCCTCCAGCTGTTCCTTTTTTTGTACCTTTAACTTTTCCAGCCTCTTATTGCCCCGTCCCAACTTTTTTGAGATGTGTTGCTGTCATGAAATTTCAAATGAGCCAATATTTGGCATGAAATTTCAAAATGTCTCACTTTCGACATTTGATATGTTGTCTATGTTCTATTCTGAATACAATATCAGTTTTTGAGATTTGTAAATTATTGCATTCGGTTTTTATTTACAATTTATACTTTGTCCCAACTTTTTTGGAATCAGGGTTGTACAATGCAATGAAATTCTTTCTTTGCTGCTCTCCTTACACCCAACAATAACACATACACTCAACAAACACATGGCAAAAAGATGCACAAAAAGGGAATAAAAGTAATAAAAGTAGTAAAAGTAGCAACTGTAGTAAAACTAAATAAAACTAAAAAAAAAAAAAACTAAAGTTTTACTAAAACTGAAGTAATCAAAGTAGTAAAAGTAGTAACTCTAGTAAAACTAAATAGGTAAAAGAAGTGCCAGAAAAGCCTGAGTTAATTTGTAAAATGACTCTGTGCTTTGTGCCAACAGGTAGCTGCAGTGAGCATGCTGGAGAATGGGGAGTGCAGTATTTAGTATGTTGTATTGTTCAGGAGCCTGATAACCTGTGAATAGAAACTGTTTGTGAGTCTTGTTGTGCTTGATTTGACACTCTGGTAGCGTCTCCCTGATGGCAGGAGTGTAAAGAGACTGTGTTGTGGGTGTGTGTTGTCCTTAATAATGTTATGGACCCTCCTGATGACCTTGGTGTTGTAAATGCCCTGTAGTGATGGGAAGGCTATTCCAGAGATGGACTGGGCAGTCTTTATCACCTGCTGGAGAGCCTTCCTGTACTGAGCAGTGCAGTTTCCATACCACACTGTGATGGAGCTGGTAATGACACTCTCGACTGTGTATCTGTAGAAGTTGCTGAGGATTTTGGTTGGCATGCCAAACTTCCTCAGCCTACTCAAGAAATATACTCTCTGCTGTGACTTCTTCAGAAGCTGCTGAGTGTTGTGAGACCAGGTGAGGTCCTCACTGATGTGAGTGCCGAAGAACTTTAAAGTCCTTATCATCAGTGGACCAGTTCTGTTGATATTCAAACTGTAAGGGGTCCAATGTGGGTCCTTTTTATGTATGTCATGATTATCTTTTCAAAGCACTTCATTACAGTTGAAGTGAGTGCAATGGGGCGATAGTCATTTAAGCAGGTCACTGTGTTTTTCTTGGGGATGGGCACAATTGCACTATTGCCTCACAGCAAGAAGGTTCTGGGTTTGAGCCCAGTGGCTGATGGGGGCCTTTCTGTGTGGAGTTTGCATGTTCTCCCCATGTCTTCATGGGTTTCCTCCCACAGTCCAAAGACATGTGGTTAGGTTAATTGGTGGCTCTAAATTGACCATAGGTGTGAGTGTGAATGGTTGTTTGTTTCTATGTGTCAGCCCTGTGATGATTTGGCGACTTATCCAGGGTGTACCTCACCTCTTGCCCATAGTCACCTGGGATAGGCTCCAGCTTGCCTGTGACCCTGTACAGGATAAGTGGCTACAGATAATGGATGGATGGATCTTTTCCATTGTAAATACTTATGAGGTCCAACCTTAACAACCCAATATGTCAGATAATTTATTTCTGGTGCCGAGTCTGGTTCTGACTCTGATGCAGGTTCTGATGCTGGCTCTGGCACTGGCTCTGGAGTAGGCTCTGATGCTGGCTCTGGAGTGGACTCTGATGCTCGCTCCAGCACTGGCTCTGGAGTACACTCTGACACAGGCTCTGAAGTAGGTACTGACACTGGCTCTGGCACTGGAGTAGGCTCTGGAGTAGGTATTGATGCAGGCTCTGGCACTGGAGTGGGCCCTGATGCAGGCTCTGGCTCCGCCTCTGGCACGGAAGCAGACACTGCTGCTGACTCTGGCTCCACCTCTGGCAAGGGAACAGACACTGGCGCTGACTCTGGCTCTGCCTCTGGCATGGGAGCAGACACTGGCGCTGGTACAGGAACAGATGCTGGCACGGGAACAGGAACAGATGCTGGCATGGGTTCAGGCATGGATTCTGATACAGACACGGGTTCAGGCATTAATTCAGGTGCTGGTTCTGGCTGAGAAACCAGCTCAAAAGAGACAGCCTCCAAGAGGGGCTCAGGAACAACAGCCTCCTCTGCTGTCTTTATTTCAGCCACTGGAAGGAGCTCTGGAGTGATGGTCTCCTCAGCTGAGTCAGCTACTGGAGTGGTTGCCTTTAGGAGGCACACTGGAGCAACTGCCTCCTCAGCTGCATCAACCACTGGCATGATTGCCCCTCCCCAAAAATTTTCATGGAGTTCCTCCTTTTCTAATGACTCAAAAATAAACTTGAGCATGGCAAAGAAAGTCTGTGAGTTTCGAAGGCATGGGTGTTCAATCCAAATCAGGTAGCCCACCCATCTGCATGCTCGTCCAGCAATGAACATCAGGATAAAAAAGAAGAAAGAAAGAAAGAAAGAAAGAAAGAAAGAAAGAAAGAAAGAAAGCACAACTTTATTCATCACACACTTGTGAAATTTCCTCTCTGCATTTAACCCATCTGAAGCAGTGAACACACACGTGCACACACACGTGAGCAATGAGCACACACACATACCCAGAGCAGTGGGCAGCCATGCTAACAGCGCCTGGGGAGCAATCGGGAATTAGATGCCTCGCTCAAGGGCACCTCAGCCCAAGGCTGTCCCATATTAACCTAACCGCATGTCTTTGAACTGTG
Source organism: Neoarius graeffei (assembly GCF_027579695.1). NCBI lineage: Eukaryota > Metazoa > Chordata > Actinopteri > Siluriformes > Ariidae > Neoarius > Neoarius graeffei. Next base: position 14,986,309 of record NC_083589.1, on the reverse strand, counting down.
GAGGAAACCGGAGCACCCGGAGGAAACCCACGCAGATACGGGGAGATCATGCAAACTCCACACAGAAAGGCCCTTGCCGGCTGCTGGGTTTGAACCCAGAACCTTCTTGCTGTGAGGTGGCCATGCTAACCACTACACCACCGTGCCTCCCGAAGCTTACCCAGATGGATTTGGGTGGCTTGGACTCTTGGAAGGCATCATAGAGGACCCCACACTGGACGCAGAATTCACACGGGTGATACTCTCCATCGTAGGGTGTAGGAGTGTAAGCATCGGTACGCCAGCGGAAATATGAGGCTAGCAGCAGGGACAAGGAAACCCGGAAGTGGCATGGCATCGTGTACTGGAATGCTTCTGCTACATCCATGGTATGGTGAAGTATTCTGTCAGGTACTCAAGGGAGGCGGATGTATGTGCAGAAGCGTTCAGTTTAATACAGTGCAATATATGCACAAAGTGCATAAAACGCACACAAAGGCAAACAGTCCAAATCGGCAGGCAAGATCAGAAACGTGAAAACAGGCAAAGGGTCGGTCGAGGCACAAACAGTATATCAGTGGCTAGGCAAGAACAAGAACTAGAAACAGGAACAAGAATCGAGAAACCAGGAAAACAAGAACAAGGGTTGAAAGGCTTGGTAATGCATACTTAATGTAGCGTAATACTTCGCAATACTACATCAGTGCAGTCCTTAAATAGCCAAACACATAGTTCTCTAATTAAGTTCAGGTGCGCCTTTTCACAGCGCGCATACTGGAGCTCACTCGGCACGCACGCAGCCTGAGGCACACCTTCAGGTGCACGTGCCAGAGCGCACAGGACTGACACATTGCTAAATAATATTAATAATAGTATTTAATAATACTTAATAATATTATGTTGTATATTTTTAAAATTACCTCAGATAGATGAAACATAAAACTTGTCACCTTACTCAGTCACACCAGAGTTGGAGCACTGAGCACCCACTTACGCATTCATCTATTCACATGTTAATGGCAAGATAATAACTTTCACTCTTTCAATTTTGATTAGTTTTTCTTTCACAGTGGGAAAGCCCACTGTAAACAGGATAAAACCTGTCAGCCAGTTTAGGCTATTTGGGGGTAAAACTTGTTGCGAGATGGCATGTGGATTTTGTGCACTTCAGATGATTCAGGACAGTGATTCAATTTCAGCAGTTCAATCAGTTTCTGATTCAATTCATGATTCAAGAGAGCAATTAAATTCAATCTTGAGAACTGCGACACTGATGATGAGCAGTGCCTTTTTTCTTTTTTTTCTTCTTCAACTTACTAGAATAAGTGTAAATATTTCTTCTATTTATTATGAGCAGATTGGTTGATATGTGTGCACTGTAGTAAAAATGACTGCGTAATATTTCCAGAGTTAAAAGTGTTTTTTTTCTCAAAAATAGTTAATTTTGCTCTATTTTGAGTTTAGAGAGTAAAATTTGGAGTTGGAGTGGGAGTAAAATTACAGAGTAATTGTGTAACAGAGTAACAGAGTTGGTTGTGGTTCTGAACTGAGTAAAATAGTACAAGTTAATTTCAAGACACACTGAATAGAGTCAAATGCCAAAATAAAGTCAAATAACAGATAAATTATGTTGTAAAAAGCAGTTTTAGAACTGTGTTGGAATGAAAAACATTACCTTACCCATTGTGACAAACCATTTTGATCACTTGACCTGATGGGATTAAGAGTTGGCAGTGGGAGGGGTATTCACTCTTCTCATTGAACAGAATGGAATTTTTTACTCTCCTCATGGAATACCCCTTCCACTGCCAACTGTTTATCCCAAAACAAAAGGGCATACTGTAGCAGTTCCCACACAAAGGCGGAGCACAGAAGACGGCAGGACAGAGTTCAGGTTGGTAAAGTGGGTTTTTATTGTCACACTTTTCAGTCTAACATACACACTCAGACACACACACAACCGGCGTCTGGTTCGGGGAAGAGCTCTCTCTGCTCTCGTTCTCCCTCCTTAAGTAGGGCATGGTCACTGGGAAGACACACAAACACAGGTTAATTGACATCAGGTGTAGTGATTCTGCCACTTACCTTCCCTGACTCCACCCTCCTGTCACAGACCGGTGCTTGACCATGCCCCCGCTGCCACATACCCCCACCGCCTGACTCAGGCCGGGCGGCTGTCCGGCCTGCAGCCGACTCCCCCCCCTTGACGGGAGAGGAAGTCCTCCACGACCATCTGCACCCCCGGCCTGTGGACCACCTTGAAATTAAAGGGTTGGAGTGCCAGATACCAACGGGTGATCTGCACGTTGGCATCCTTCATGTGGTGGAGCCACTGGAGGGGTGCGTGGTCCGAACAGAGGGTGAAAGGGCGCCCTAGCAGGTAGTAACGGAGGGCGAGGACTGCTCACTTGATTGCCAAGCACTCTTTTTCAATGGTGCTGTAGCGCCCCTCACTCACCGACAGCTTTCTACTGATGTATAAGACTGGGCGGTCCTCCCCCTCCACCTCCTGGGATAAAACAGCCCCCAGCCCTCTGTCCGACGCATCCGTCTGTAACATAAAGGGGAGAGAAAAGTCAGGGGAGTGTAAAAGTGGCCCCCCACACAGTGCGGCCTTTACCTCAGAAAAAGCCCGCTGGCATTGCTCCGTCCACTGGACCGGATCTGGTGCCCCCTTTTTAGTGAGATCAGTCAGCGGGCTGGTGACGTCCGAATAATTAGGTATAAACCTACGATAATAGCCAGCCCCAGGAACTGTCTCACCCCCTTTTTGGTCTTGGGCCTCGGGCAGGCCGCAATTGCTGCTGTCTTGTTAATTTGGGGATGCACCTACCCGTTGCCCAAGTGGAAGCCCAGATACCATACTTCCACCCACCCAATCACACACTTCTTCGTGTTGGCTGTGAGACCCGCTCGCCTCAGTGACCTAAGGATGGCCCTCAGATGTTCGAGGTGCCTTGGCCAGTCATTACTATAGATAATAATGTCGTCGAGGTAGGCGGCTGCATAGGTGGTGTGGGGGCGGAGGACCCTGTCCATCAGCTGCTGAAACGTAGCAGGTGCCCCAAACAGCCCAAAAGGAAGTGTGGCGAATTGGTGTAAGCCAAACAGTGTGGAAAAGGCCATTTTTTCTCGGGATAGTGGAGTCAAGGGGATCTGCCAATATCCCTTCGTTAAATCCAGTGTCGAATAAAAGCGAGCAGTGCCTAGTCGATCGAGCAACTCATCAATACGAGGCATTGGGTACGTGTTGAATTTAGACACCGCGTTGACTTTTCTATAGTCCACACAGAACCGGACCGACCCGTCGGCCTTAGGTACCAAGACCACTGGGCTGCTCCAGTCACTGTGGGACTCCTCGACGATGCCCATTTCGAGCATGGCCTCGAGTTCTTCCTGAACCACTTTTTTTCTTGTGTTCAGGTAGCCTCTAAGGGCGGCTATGCACTACCACCCCTGGGGGCGTCTCAATGTGGTGCTCTATGAGGTTGTTGTGGCCGGGCAGGGGCGAGAACACGTCCGAAAACTCGGTCTGCAACTGGGCCACCTCCACGAGTTGGGTCAGGGAGAGGTGGTCTCCACAGGGGACTGGAGAGGTATGCGATGCCAATGCGCCCTTTTGAACCTCCGGCCCCAGCTCCGCCTTCTCCGGAACCACCGACACCAACGCTACAGGGACCTCCTCATTCCAGAGTTTGAGTAGATTGAGGTGGTAAATCTGTAGCGCCCCACCCCTGTCCATTTGCCTCACCTCATAGTCGACGTCCCCGACTCGCCATGTGACCTCAAAGGGTCCTTGCCACTTGGCGATCAATTTGGAGCTCGATGTGGGCAAAAGTACGAGTACTTTATCTCCCGGTGCGAACTCCCTAAGGCGCGTACCCTTGTTGTACAGGCGGGTTTGCCGTTCTTGGGCCTGCCGCAAATTCTCCTGGGTTAGGTGGGTGAGTGTGTGGAGTTTTGCATGCAGGTCCATAACGTATTGAATTTCGTTTTTACTTTGTGAAGGTCCCTCCTCCCAATTTTCGTGCAGCACATCTAGAATGCCGCGCGGCTTACACCCATATAATAATTCGAATGGGGAGAACCCCGTGGAGGCTTGGGGGACCTCTCGCACTGAAAACAACAAGGGCTCGAGCCACTTATCCCAATTACATGCGTCCTCACTTACGAATTTTTTAAATTATATTCTTGAGGGTACGATTGAACCGTTCAACTAAACCGTCCATTTGTGGGTGATACACGCTGGTGCGGATCGGCTTAATCCCTAATAACCTATACAGTTCGTTCAGTGTCCGTGACATAAACGAGGTGCCTTGGTCAGTCAGAATCTCTTTCGGGATTCCAAATCAGGAGATAATGCGGAAGAGTGCCTCCACAATACTGTGTGCTGAGATATTGCGGAGAGGCACTGCTTCCGGATATCACGTTGCATAGTCCACCAGAACTAATATAAAGCGGTACCCTCGTGTTGACCGATCTAATTGCCTGACGAGATCCATCCCAATTCTTTCGAATGGGGTCTCGATTAATGGCAGAGGGCGCAAAGGCGCTTTTGGAATGGCCGCTGGATTTACTAACTGGCATTCGCGGCATGCCGTACACCACCTACGGACATCGCCGCGAATCCCGGCCAATAGAATCGGGCCATTATTCAGGCTCGTGTCTTATCCTGCCCTAAGTGTCCAGCCATGGGATTAAAGTGAGCCGCCTGGAATACCAATTTCCTGCTGCTTTTTGTGATTAAAAGCTGTGCAATTTGCTCTTTCGTCCGAGTGTCCTGCGTCACTCTGTATAATCTATCCTTCATAATAGAAAAATAGGGGAAGGACGGGGTGGCGTTCAGCGGGAGCATTTGACCATCGATTACTCTCACCTGGTCAAACGCATGCCGCAGAGTCTCGTCTCACGACTGCTCTAACGGGAAATCTACCAGGGATTCCCCGAGAGAGGGAGGAGGAGCCTGTGGCTCCTCACTCTGATGCGGAGATGATGTAGACAGCTCTGTGACAGCTGCTCCCGCCAAGGCGACACCGGGACCTCCCCCTACTGAAGTATGGCAGGACCCACTCTCCACTAAATGGCTCATCAACTCCTCAAATCCCGGCCAATCAGTCCCCAAAATTATCGAGTGGGTGAGGCGAGGATTAACCGCCGCCTTTACTATAAGTTTTTCCCCTCGGAAAAAAATGTGGACCGACACCAAAGGGTAGCTGTGAACATCCTTGTGCACACACAACACCTTCACCCCCTGTGCTCCCCCCAATGCCTCATCTTGCACCAGGCTTTGGTGAATTGAGGTCTGATTACAACCAGAATCCACCAACGCCTGATATGTATCCCCTTGAATACTCACCGGTATGCGATACGCTCCGGCCCGATCGAGGGCGGCTCCTGGCGCATCGGGGATCCGAACCACTGCGCCCACCTCCATTACCGTGCACTGCTGTTGGAGGTGGCCCGGCTCCCCACAGCGCCAGCAAACCGGCCTTGGCTTCCTCTCCGCACCGGTGTTCTGGGGCTCACTTACCTGAGGGGGGGAGAGACAGACACAGAAGGGAGAAACGGGAGGGCACCACAGGTGCGGCGGGCCGGCAGGGGTGGCACCGGCCCCCGCTTCCACGGTGGGGGAATGGGGTGAGGACGAGACACAGGAGGAGAGGGAGAGAGAGAGAGAAGAGGAGAGGAGAGAAGAGGCCGTCTGCTGTCCTGCCGCCAGGACAGCTGCCAAATGGTCCTCCGCCAGCTCGATTGCCTGATCCAGCGATGCCAGGCGGTGGCACTGGACCCACTCTGTGGTTCCTGCTGGCAAGCGTGAGATGAATTGTTCCAGTACCACCTGGTCGATGATCCCCTCGGCATCGCGGTTGTCGGCCCTCAACCACCGCCAGCAGGCATCCTGGAGTTCCTGGCCAAACGTGAATGGCTGGCCGACTTCCTCCAAGCGCAAAGCGCGGAAGCGCTGACGCTGCTGCTCTGGGGTGCGCCCCACATGCTGGAGGACAGCCCGGCGAAGGTCCGCGTAGGCCAGCCGGCGGTCGGTGGGGAGTTGTAGCGCGGCCAGCTGAGCCTCTCCCGTTAGCAGGGGGAGGAGGCGCGCCGTGTGCTGATCCATCAGCCACCCCGAGGTCTCCGCGACTTGCTCAAAGAGCGTGATGAATGCCTTGGGGTCGTCCTGCGGGCCCATCTTTGTTAGGGTGAGGGGGGACAGGCCCGCTGTGGGAGAGTTGGTAGACCCCGCCGACGCGAGGAGGTGCCGGAACTCCTGACGATCTTCTTGCTGGGCCAACACCAGGGCCTCGAACCGCTGTTCCTGCTCCTTTCGGAGGGTGACTAGTGCCTGGTGCTGGCTTTGCTGGGCCGTGGCGAGGGCGTCGACCAGGTCGGCGAATGGGGAGGACTCCATGGGGCTGGTCGGCTTCTGCACTCCAGATAATTCCCGGGTTTCAGCACCACTGTAGCAGTTCCCACACAAAGGCGGAGCACAGAAGACGGCAGGACAGAGTTCAGGTTGGTAAAGCGGGTTTTTATTGTCACACTTTTCAGTCTAACATACACACTCAGACACACACACAACCGGCGTCTGGTTCGGGGAAGAGCTCTCTCTGCTCTCGCTCTCCCTCCTTAAGTAGGGCGCAGTCACTGGGAAGACACACAAACACAGGTTAATTGACATCAGGTGTAGTGATTCTGCCACTTACCTTCCCTGACTCCGCCCTCCTGTCACAGACCGGCGCTTGACCACGCCCCCGCTGCCACACATACATTTTTTGATGGCCAGTTAATTATCCAAATCAATGGAGCAGATTTAAATTTTTGTACTTGATACATTCCTAAGACTGAACAGAATCACCTCAAGTGACCAAAACTGTTCATCACAATGGGCAAGGTAATGTTTTTTTTTCCCTCCCACATTCCAACACAGTTCTAAAACTGCTTTTTACAACATCTTCATTTATCTGGTATTTTTTTAAGTACAATCATCACATACATACTACATAGATATTATTTTAGCTGAACTTGTGCTGAATACAAAAAAGTCATATGACTTTGAAAATACTGCTTAAATTTTTTTGAAACTGGCAACAAAATCAGAGCATTCCAAAATCATTAGAGTGCCAGAAAATACCCTCAGACCCCAGAGGGTTAAACTAAACACAGCATTAATCTGACTCAGGACAGGTGCACTTTTTTACCGGCATTCCTGAAGCAGTCATGTCCACAGGCAGCATGGGCTGTGGGAGATGCACTGTCTGGCTGCACAGCTGAGAAGCGCCACTCGGTGCCAATGGAACAGATCCCTTCTCAATGTCATGGCACCTGACATGTCCTCCATGACTATGGCGGGGACCCAGGCCACCATCCAACATGCCACCATCAGCCCTGCCAGTAGTGATAGCTGCAAGCCTGGTAGAACTTAGAGGGAGAGGGTGGGGGGAATGCCATCCACACTGGAACCCGGAATCGGAACTGCTCCACCTCCAACTTGGCCATCGCTGGCATGGGCACTCTGGGCATGATATCGAGGGGCAGAAACCTGTCAACCTCAGACATGGGTATCACATCAGAGTCTGCCCAAACAAATTATTTAGGGAAGCCACTCTAGCATCAGCACAGCAAGTTAGCCAATCAAGGTCTTGCGACAGCTCCCAGAGCTGCCTGATCTGAGCCAGAAAGGTTTCAAACACATCTGTTACATCCATCGATGTGGTCTCACTTTCTGTCACTGACAGAAGGCAGCAAATGCAGATGGTTTATTGACAAAACTGATCTACGTCATAAATGAGAAACAGGAAACAAACCAAGACTTGAGCACAAATTGAGCACAAACCTGTGTTGAGCACAACAAAAAACCATGAATGTGCACTACATGACATGGGTTAGGATGAAAGTGAGATCCTGATCTTTACAAACCAATGCCTTTTTAACACATGATTAGTCTGACTCAGGACAGGTGCAATTAATCACTGGCATGAGCATCTGTGGCAGCCATGTCCACAAGCCATTTTGGGCCCAGGGAATTCAGAAACACAGTTCAGATGCACTACTCAGAAGTGCTGCTTGTCACAGATGTCACAGTCCATTATACGGTAAAGTTAAGTCCATTCTAATAAATAAATAAATAAATAAATATAATGCTTTTTATTTCAATCGAATAATGCAAGAACAACAAAAAATATATATAATTGAGTATTATTCATAAAGTTGAAAAATTCAAGTATCACCCAACCCTTGGTAGAGGGTTGAAAAAATACTTGAAATACTTGAAAAAATGGGCCAAAGAATAAAGGTCTTTGATTAAAGGATAGAAGAAAAGGAAAGCAAAAAAGAACACTCCAGTCAGCCTATCTTGGAAGCCAGAGTCAAGAGATGTGTCTTTCTCCTTGATTTTAAAGTAGTAGGGAAAGTCCTGATGCTAAGTGTCAGTGGCTTCCCAACTCTGTTGCTAGTGACAGAGAAGACCTGATCACCTTTTGATCAGGAACAGGAAAATGATAGAGAGATTTTTTACCAGACTGAAGGCTACTGGGAATGGAATGGCACTGGAGAAGATCAGATATATAATTTGGTGCCAGCCTATTACTGCCCTTTTTTTGCTGCTACATCCGATCATTGCCTTATTTTTGTATTATACTGCCTATTTTGTAGTATACTGTTTTTTTTGTTGTTTTTTTATTTTATTTTGCACTACATTGCCTTTACTTTATATTATTTCTTCTGTCTATTTATTTATTTGTATTTGTAATTGGCATTCATGGTGGACAGCAAACTAAGAATTTAATTGTGCAAGAGGACATGTCCTTACTGTGCGTATGACAATAAACACTTTGAACTTGAACTTGAGTGTTTTAAATTCTTTGTGATAGTTTATGGGAAGCCAGTAAAGACTTGGCAGTACTGGAGAGATATATTCTCTCTTCCTGGTTCAAGGAAGACTAGCGGCACTGAAAAGAAAAAGCGAAGCACATAGCAATTACTCAGACCCCCACCCCCCTTTTTTATAAACACAGAACACACATAAAGTTAAATAGACACATATTAAATTCCATGACATTATGCTGTTCAGGTTCTAGATGTCAACATGAAAACAGATTTTTTTTTTACAGAACAAATAGCACACCAAATGTTCTCTAGTTTACAACACAGTTCAGTTAAATCAAACTTGGTTTAAAATGTTTATATGGTAACATATCTGTGAAGAATCTCAGTCATCCAGGTACATATGGTAACTATTTATCCATCTGTTGGTACTCAAATCAATCATAAGTCTAGGATAAGTGGGGGTGTGGTCGAGCGCCAGTTTGTGAATGGAGAGTGAAGCTGGAGAAGGTGAGTGGCAAATTGAAAGCACCTGTTGATAATTAGTGTGCTGTGTCTGTGTGTTTGTTTGCAGTAACAGGAAGTGGATAAAAGTGGGAGAGGAGTGGGGAGAGGTGCTTCTGGCCAGAGTCATGGCTGATCATTGCATGCTGGTTTTATTTGGCTATGTTAATTCATAATCTGCTGGAAAGCAAGTTTTTGTTTTGTTCAAAAAGAAATAATCTGAACCATATCTGCCTGCTCATCTGTTCAGCATCCTCACCAGTCAGGGAATGTTTAGACTAGTGCTGAAACCCCAGATGCTGAAAGGGAACCGTCTCCATGGAGTCCTCCCCATTCAAAGAGCTTGCCCATGCCCCAACCCAACAAAACCAGCACCAGGTGCTGGTTGCAATGCAGACTGAGCAGGAGTGGTACTTTGAGGCCCTGCTGCAGGCTCAGTAGGAGGACTGCTAGGTTCTCCTGCACCTCATCACACCAGCAGGTGCCCCAGCCCCAGAGTCAGCTGGGTCCCCCCATATCACCCTTACAAAGATGGAGCTGCATGACAACCTGGAGGCTTTTCTGGAGCTTTGAGTGAGCCGCTAAGATGTGGGTATGGCCTGGCAAGCAGCAAGTGGCCTGCCTTCTGCCGCTCCTGACCAGAGAAACATAGATTGTGGCTCAGCAACTGCCCACAATCTGGAGTATGCAGACTTGAAGTGCCTGATCCTGCAGCGAGTCAGCCACTCCCCCAAGCAACACTATCAGTGTTTCTGTGTGCTGACACTGGAGGAGGTCAGCCAGAGATTCACCTACAGCCAGCAGCTGTGGGACATCTGCCGGCAGTGGTTGACAGCAGAAGACTGAGACATTGAGAGGGTCTGAAGCAGTTCATCGCTCAGCTGCTGAAGAAGACAGCAGAATGGGTCCCATACCACCACCCAGCACAGTTCAAGTGGCAGGCAGGCAGACATCCTGCCTCTTCTTCTTCTCTCTCTCTCCCTCTCATCCTGCCCCCTCCTCTCATTCCTCCCCTCCCTCCTGTCCCCAGTATCATGGAAGCGGGGTCCAATCCCCATGCAGCCAGCTCCCTGAGCCCATGGTTTCCCTTCCCCTTATGTTTCTGTCTTCCCCTCAGGTGAGTGATCCTCACCCCAGCAGTGCAGAGGTGAGGCCTGGGCTGGTGTGCTGGCGCTGTGGGGAACCTGGACACTTCCAGGACCAATGCCAGGTGAAGGAAGTGGGGGCAGTGGTCCGGATCCCCAATGTGCCAGAAACCGTGCCAGAAACCACCCCCGATCGAGCTGGAATGTACTGGATACTGGTGAGTATCCAAGGGGTTATATATCACACATTGGTGGATTCAGGTTGTAATCAAACCTCAATTCACCATAGCTTGGTTCAAGGCGAGGCATTGGACACAGCATGCCTGGTGAAAGTTTCGTGTATGTGCAGGGATATACACAAATATCTGAAGGTACTGGTCAATATCCAATTTCGGGGAACAAATTATAATGTCGAGGTGGTGGTTTGCCTGCACCTCATCCACCCACTAATTCTGGGAACAGCTTGGCAGGGGTTTAGGAGCCTAATGGATTGAGTGGTGGTGGGTGGGTCCTGCAGTAGCACATCATGGGGGGATCCTGGTGTGACTTTGTTGGGGGTTACCATCCAGGAGCATTTATGTCAGCTCCATGTCATAGTGACATGGAGAGCAGGGAGCACACCAGCCTTCCCTGCTGTCTAGGGGATTCCCTAATGGATTTTCCTCTGGAGCAGACGTGAGATGACTTCCTACATCATGCATTTGACAAAGTGAGAGTCGTCGATGGTCAGAACCTCCAGCCGAGCATCCCACTCTCCCACCCGTACTTTGTGGTAATTAAAGATGGACTGTATCAAGTGATCCAGGACATTGTCACCTCACAGCAAGAAGGTTCTGGGTGGGTTTGATCCCAGCAGCCAGTGGGGGCCTTTCTGTGTGGAGTTTGCATGTTCTCCCTGTATCTGCGTGGGTTTTCTCTAGGTGCTCCGGTTTCCCCACAGTTCAAAGACATGCAGTTAGGTTAACATGGGGTGGTCTTGGGCCAAAATAACCTTAAGCAAGGCACTCCAACTGCTCCCTGGGTGCTGTAGCATAGCTGCCCACTGCTCTGAGTATGTGTGTACTCATTGCTCACATATGTGTATGCATGCATGTGTTCACTGCTTCAGATGGGTTAAATGCAGAAGATGAATTTCACTGTGCTTGAGTGAGCATGTGACAAAGTCTTCTTCTTCTTCTTCTTCTTCTTCTTCTTCAAACCAGAGAGCAGATCACAGATTATTGATTCCCAAAAGCTTCAGGGACTCCCTGTTCCATGTGGCTCATTGTAACCCAGTGGCCAGACACCTGGGGCAAGACAAAACACTAGTCCAACTCCTGACCAGGTTCTATTGGCCAGGGATTTGCAGGGATGACTGCAGGTGGTGTGTGGCATGTCGTGAGTGCCAACTGGTAAATCCAGTGGCCAGTCCAAAAGCACCATTGCACCTTATTTCCCTGATCAAGACCCCCTTCGAAAGAATTGGGATGGATCTCGTCAGGGCATTAGATCAGACTGTTTGAGGGCATCACTTTACTTTAGTGCTGGTAGACTATGGAATGCAATACCCAGAAGCAGTGTTGCTGTGTAACATCTCTACATGTAGTGTTGCAAAGTCACTGTTTAAAATCCTTAGTCAGGATTCTGAAAGAAATCTTGACTGATCAGGGCACTATGTTCATATCACACACATTTTGTGAACTTTGAGTTATTGGCGGTTAAATCTATCTGCACAAGCATCTATCACTCACAAACAGATGGCCTGGTCAAACGATTTAACCGCACTCTTAAGACTTTGATTCGTAGATTTGTAAGAGAAGATGCTCATGTCTGGTATAGATGGCTCGAACCCCTGTTTGCAGTACGAGAGGTCACACAAGCCTCCACGGGTTTTCCCCCCATTTGGATTATTATATGGGTGCAAACCTTGGGGCGTCTTCGATGTCATCCAGGAAAATTTGAAGGAGGGGCCTTCTGACAGCAAAAATGAAATTCAATATGTTCTTGACCTGTGCATAAACCTTCACACACTCCATGACCTAACCCAGGAGAACTTGTGGGGGGTGCACCTTAAAGGATTCACACCAGGAGATAATGTTCTCATATTATTACCCATGTTGAACTCTAAATTACTTGCCAAGTGGCAAGGGCCTTTTGAGGTCACATGGTGAGTTGGGGACATTGACTATGAAGTGAAGCAAATGGATAAAGGCAGGGTGCACCATATATACCACCTTAATCTGCTCAAGCTATGGAATGAAGGGGTTCCCATGACATTGGCAATTGTAGTTCCAGAAAAAGAGGAGCTGGGGCCAGAGGGTAAAACAAAATCCACCACACAACCCACCCTGGTTCCCTGTGGAGACCACCTCTTGCCATCCCAACTCATGGAGGTTGCCAGGTTGCAAAAGGAATTTTCTGATGTGTTCTCACCTCTTCCTGGTCACATGCACCTCATAGAATACCACATCGAGATGACCCCAGGAGTAATGGTGCATAGCTGCCCCTACTGCTTACCTGAACACAAAAAAACCTGTTGTTTCAGACGAACTTAAGGCCATGCTCAAGATGGGCATAATCGAGGAGTTGCACAGCAACTGGAGCAACCCGGTTGTGTTGGTGCCCACAACTGACTGGTCAGTCCAGTTCTGTGTGGACTATGGCAAGGTAAATGTGGTGTCTAAATGTGATGCCTATCCAGTGCCATGCATTGATGAACTGCTTGATTGGTTAGGCATGGCTCATTTTTATTCGACACTGGATCTGACGAAGGGATATTGGTAGATCCCTTTGACTCCCTGCTCCTGAGAAAAATCAGCCTTTTCCACCCCATTTGGTTTACACTGGTTTGTCACCCTTCCATTCAGGTTATTCGGGGCTCCCGCAACATTTTAGCAGCTCATGGACAAAATCCTCCATTCACACACTGCTTATGCCATGGCCTACCTTGACAGCATTATTATTTACAGTAATGATTAGCTGTGGCACATGAAACACCTCAGGGCCATGCTAGAGTTGTTCAGACATGTGGGACTCATGGCTAACCCAAAGAAGTGTGCAATTGGGTGGGGGGAAATATGGTGTCTGTGTTTCCACTTGGATCATGGGCAGGTGCATCCCCAAATTGACAAGACCGCAGCAATTGTGGCCTGCCCAAGGTCCAAGATCAAAAAGGGGTGTGACAGTTCCTGGGGCTGGCTGGCTATTATCATAGGTTCATGCCTAATTATTCGGACGTCACCAGCCCACTTACTGATCTCACGAAAAAGGGAGCACCAGATCCTGTCCAGTGGATGGAGCCATGCTAACAGGCCTTTATCCAGGGAAAAGCTGCACTGTGTGGGGGGTCACTTTTACACTCCCCTGACTTCTCTCTGCATTTTTTTTTTGCAGACCACCATGTTGGAGAGAGGGCTGGGGGTTGTTTTGTCCCAAACAGTGGAGGGAGAGGAGCACCTGGACATCAGCCGCTAGCTCTCCGTGTGAGAGACAAAGTACAGCACCATCAAGAAAGAGTGTTTTGACCATTAAATGGGTGGCCCTTACCCTCTGCTACTACCTGCTGAGATGCACTTTCACTCTCTGCTCACATCATACCCCACTCCAGTGGCTCCACTGTATGAAGGATTCCAACACACAGATCCAACACACAGGGTATCTGGCCCTACAGCCTTTAAAATTCGAGATGGTCCACAGGCCAGGGGCGCAGACAGTGGTGGTGGACTACCTCTCCCGTCGGGGGGTCGGCTGCAGGTTTGACAGCTCCCCAGCCAGAGTCAGGCAGTGGGGGTATGTGGCAGTGGGGGTGTGGTCGAGTGCTGGTTTGTGAATGGAGAGTGAAGCTGGGGAAGGTGAGTGGCAAAGTGAAAGCACGTGTTGATAATTAGTATGTTGTGTCTGTGTGTTTGTTTGCAATGATGGGAAATGGATAAAAGAGGGACAGGAGTAGAGAGAGGTGCTTCTGGCCAGAGTTGTAGCTGATCATTTGTTTGTCTATGTTTGTTCATTATCTGCTGGAATGTGAGTTTTTGTTTTGTTTGAAAAGAAAAAAGAAAAAAATCTGAACCATATTCGCCTGCCCATCTGTTCAGCGTACTCCCAAGTTAGGGAAAGTTTATACTCTAGTTTGCCAATAGTAGGTTTCAGGACAAAGGATCAGGGGCCTGGTTTTGTGGGCCAGGTTTATGAATGGTTCTGATATCAAAGTCTTGTAAGGCCTAAGGCTCCATCCAGATTGTTAACCATCCAGATTGGTTTGGCCTGGACATAAGCCAGTCCTGGGTCACATATATAAATAGAATGGATGTGTGAAGTCAGGGAATCACAATATCAGTCCTAAGGTAAGGCATTTTTTTAGCATGTCCATTGCCTGCTGCCATTTTTCATCCCAAAAAGTGTTATATTGCATAAAGGCAAATGGGGGTTTAGCTAGTTGAGCATAGTCACTTATAAACCTCCTATAGTAGCTGGTGAGGCCCAGAAATGATCAAACCTGTCTCACATCGGTTGGCTCTGGGAATGTTCATACAGCATTTAACTTTAAAAGGTACAATAAAACCTTGTAATAATAATACTTTGTAAAAGGCACAATAGCCACCGTCCATGTTCCTGATGCTGGTGCAAGTATGCTCTCTGTAAATGTCCCTGAGAGTGGGTGGAACACTGAAGCACAGACAGATGGGTAATGGTGGTAAATTTTCCGGTTTATTTACAAATAGCTTTTCAGCCACCACTACTGCGTGTCTGTGTCTCTCTCTCTCTCTCACACACACACACACACACACACACACACAAATGCTCCTTTCAGGAGAACCTCTCTCTCTCTCTCTCTCTCTCTCTCTGTCGGAGTGGATGCTGGGAGTGAGTGGGCGGAGCGTTGTGAGTGAATGGAGTGTTTGAGTGCAGCCGCTGTGCTGTGTTCTAACTTTTCTTTATTTCTCTCGCTATATATAAATATTTACTTATATTTGTTTTGTGTTTGCTTTTGCTTGGTGTTTGTTTAGGTTTAGTGAAGTGTGTAGTTTGTTTTGTGTTTGTTTAGGTGTGGTGTAGTGTAGTGTGTTGTTTGTTTTGTGTTTACCTGGGCGTCTGCTCCTAAGCCGGGAGCATGTCTGCCTCAGGTAGAGGGAAGTTTGATTCCCTCACGCGGCGACACGCGATTAAGATTGCATCCACCGCCAGCGTAGAAGTTTGCACTTTAGCCGTAGGTGAAATCGTGGGGCCTGATAAAATTTTGTCTGCGTCTCATATGAACCAGGCAATTGTTCTGTTTCTGGAGACGGTAGAATTGGCAGATTTAATGGTTGAGCAAGGGGTGGTGATTGACGGTGTTTTCACTTCGGTGCTACCGTTGTCCACCCCTTCTAAGAAAGTGATTCTTTCAAATGTACCACCTTTCATTTCGGATGATATTTTAACGCAGTCACTAGCCCGCTATGGTAAACTGGTCTCTCCGATCAGGAAGATTGCCATAGCGAGCAAATATCCTTTACTGAAACATGTGGTGTCTTTTAGGTGTTATGTTTATATGGTACTACATGACTCTGATTTGGATTTGACATTGAGCATACAGGTTGAAGGTTTTAATTATGTTATTTATGCCACAAGTCACATGATGAGGTGTTTTTGTTGTGGGTTAATTGGCCATTTGGCGCGAGCTTGTCCCGAAAAGCGCAACAGCTCCGCAAATGGGGATAAGGCAAACGAGCAAAACGAGAATGGGGATAAGGCAAAAGAGCAGAATGAGAATGGGGATAAGGCAAAAGAGCAGAATGAGAATGCTGGGGAAGAACACCCCGCGAGTAAGCAGAAGGCACCTGCTATTGAAAGGGCTGGTGCGAATGAGGTTCTGCCTCCTGAACAAGAGCCTTCCAGAGTTGAAGAAGCCGGTGTTAGACCGTCTGATCAGGATGGTTGTTTAGGAAAGGTGGGAGATGAAAAAGATGAACCTGAAGTTGGACCTTCGGTGGACGTCACTGATAGTCCACAGAGTAGTGTGGTTTCAGCCAGTAACTTAGATGAAATGCTTAATGTTCTCACTGGTGATGGGGTTCAAAACATGGAAACGGATGTAAATCCGTTTAAAGTCCCTAAAGGCAGAAAGAGGACAAGGGACCGACCTAGTCCTGGGGCACAGACCAAAAAGAGAGAGCCGTTGATTGACCTCAATTCTACTGATGCCGAGAGTGAGAGTGAATCCGAATGCAGTTTGACCTGCAGTCTACAGCAAAGCGGCTTCTCTAGTCGCGAGTATACAGTAGAAGACATAAAAAGTTTTTTTGTTACGGACTAAAAATGCAAGAAATGTGAAAGTTGATGAATATTTTCCAGACATTGATCAATTTATGGCAAAAACTAAATCATACATGGCTGAAGGGAAATTCACAGATAAGGAGGGTTACCGTCTGAATAAGTTCCTCACAAAGCTAAGAGCTTTGTTAAACACTGATATGAGTCAGTAAATCTACGACGCGGTTTTGTTCTTAAAATGATGTTGATATATTTTTTCTTTTATTTCCTATTCATGGGGGAATTTAAGATTGCATCGTTAAATTTAAATGGAGCAAGAGATGGTATGAAGAGGGCTTTGCTCTTTGAAATAATTAAAGAAAAAAACATTGATGTGTTTTTTGCACAAGAAACACACACCGACATTAATAATAGTGCTGATTGGGCAAAAGAATTTGGGGGTTTGTCAATTTTAAGTCACAACACTTCAGTCAGTGGTGGTGTGGCTATTATTTTTTCACAGACCTGTATTCCTTCCTTGTATCAGGTTGATGAATTTATTAAAGGTAGACTCCTAAGAGTCAGAGCACAATTTGAGAACAACTTTTTTGTCTTTGTTTGTGTCTATGCGCCAACAGACAGGCGTGAGAGAATGAATTTTTTAAGCATCTTAGATAGTGTTTTAAAGGATTGTGATCCTGGAGAGTTTTTACTTCTTGGTGGGGATTTTAATTGTACTGCACTAAGTATAGATAGGAACCATATGGAGCCTCATATGCCTTCCCGCAAGAGGCTCATTGAGTTAATTAATACCTATGATCTGTCTGATGTATGGAGAAATTTTCATATGGATCAAAAACAATATACATGGGTTCATGCTAATGATAATATGCTTTCTCTGGCAAGACTAGACCGATTTTATAGTTTTAAACACCAGCTTGGTTTTTTTAAAACATGTTTTATCTTACCTGTGGGTTTTTCTGACCACAGTATGGTGCTTTGCACTTTTTATGTAAATGCAACCAGACACAAAAGTGCATACTGGCATTTTAACACTAGTTTACTACATGATGTTCTTTTTAAGGATGTTTTTAAGTTTTTTTGGAGGGATTTTAGAACCACAAAATCCACTTTTCAGTCTTTGCAACAATGGTGGGATTTTGGCAAGGCTCAAATAAAACAATTGTGTCAGCAATATACTTCACATGTCACAAGAGACATAGCTCAGCATATGAAAACCTTGGAAAATGAAATAATGGAACTCCAAAGGTTAGCTGGAGTCACTAGAGATTGTTTATATATGGAAAATTTAAAAAGAAAGAAGAATCTTTTAACTGACTTGCTGGGCATTAAAGCACAAGGAGCTCTGGTCAGGTCTCGATTCCAGAATACAGAATTAATGGATGCACCTTCTAAATTCTTTTTTAATCTGGAAAAAAAATGGCCAGAAAAGGCTTATACATGGTCTTGTTTCTGGAAATGGAAATCTCTTGACCAACCATGATGATATTCGGAGGAGAGCAGTTGAGTTCTTTCAGGATTTGTATAGGAGTGAAATCTCCTATGAGCAGGCTCCGGACAGTCCCTTTCTCATGAATCTACCCAAGGTTTCTGGGCAGGCAAATCAGGATCTGGGAAGGGTGATTACCCTGGTTGAGTTGGACAAAGCCCTCCAGAGCATGGAGTGTGGCAAAGCACCGGGTATTGATGGTTTGCCGGTTGAGTTTTACAAGTCCTTTTGGCCAGAAATAGGTGCAGACCTACTGGCTGTGTTGAGGGACAGCTTGGCCAAGGGGCGATTGCCACTCAGTTGTCGAAGAGCAATCCTGACATTGCTGCCTAAGAAGGGGGATCTGAAGGACATAAGGTCCTGGAGACCTGTATCTATCCTATGTGTAGAATATCGGCTGCTCTCAAAAGTTCTCGCAAACAGGCTCAGGGAAGTGTTGAGAGACGTAATTGAACCTGATCAGACCTATTGTGTGCCAGGCAGGCTCATTTATGATAACATTGGTTTTATTAGAGATATTTTAGAAATTGGAAAACTTCTAACTTTGGACTTTGGCCTGGTCTCAGTCGATCAGGAAAAGGCTTTTGATAGAATTGAGCATAATTATTTATGGAGTGTTTTAACTGCTTTTGGTTTTAACCTTGATTTTATAAAGAAAATTAGAGCTCTGTACTGTGACTGTGAAAGTATTTTAAAAATTAATGGGGATTTGTGTGCTCCTTTTAAAGTTTTAAGGGGAATTAGACAAGGATGTCCCCTTTCTGGCATGTTGTATTCTTTGGCCATTGAGCCTCTTTTAATTCAGTTGAGAGCCAAACTGTAGGGTGTAACTCTTCCTGATTGTGTTTGTTCTTTTAAGTTATCAGCTTACGCTGATGATGTGGCCATTCTGGTTGGAAACCAAAGGGATGTAGACAGTATGGTTGAAGTTTTCGATGATTTTAACATTTTATCTTCTGCCAGAGTTAACTGGGCGAAGAGTGTGGCTTTGTTGGCTGGTAAGTGGTCTCATGGTGCACCATGCCTCCCAGGAGGCTTAACATGGTCCAGGGATGGTTTTAAATATCTGGGGGTTTTCCTGGGTGATGAAAGTTTTAAACAAAAAATTTTTGAGGGAACCATTGAAAAGATTAAGGGCCGTCTCAGTAGATGGAATTTCTTGGTTAAGCAATTGTCCTATAGAGGGCGTGTTCTAATAGTAAATAACCTGGTGGCTTCATCCCTTTGGCATAGGCTTGCCTGTATAGACCCTCCTGTACAGTTTCTGTCCAAAGTACAATCAATATTAGTTGATTTTTTTTGGGATGGTCTACACTGGGTTCAGCAAGGTGTACTGTTTTTGCCTAAGGATGAAGGTGGACAAGGGCTGGTTCACCTGCAAAGTAGAACTGCAGCCTTCAGGGTCCAATTCATACAGAGACTGCTGGAGGGCACCGTAGACTCTAGCTGGAAAGTTGTGGCCTGTGCGATCCTGAGGACATTTAAGGGCCTGGGATTGGACAGAACCCTCTTTTGGATGAACCCTTCCATGATGGATTTAAATAAATTCCCTGTTTTTTACCGGAATACTTTTAAGGTTTGGAACTTTTTAAAGGTCTATAGACCACTTAATACAGATTCTCTTTTTTGGCTACTGGAGGAGCCACTTATATATGGCTCACTCCTGGACTTCACACAAGAGAAGCAGTTTACTTCCTTTTCTGAGATGTTTTTAAAGGCTGGGATCATCACTTTGAAGGATCTCTTGAATCTGGCAGGGCCAGGTTTTGAGAATCCTGAGTTAGTGGCTGAGCACCTGGGAATGATATCCATTCGTGTAGCTGCAAGATTCCTTTTAGAACTACAGTCCCAGTTGACAGAAGGGAGTTTAAGGTTGCTGGATCAGTACAAAAAGGATCTACTTAGTCCTAATGAGAAGGATCTAATACCATGTTTTACTGTATCTTCTGAAGTTTCAAATGCTTTTTTGAAAAATGATGTCATGTTTCTGGGGCCACGGCGAGCGTCTGGAAAAATATTTTATAATCTTTGTGTGAAATTTTTGAATAGTAAGTGCCTAGAAGCTAGAGTGGATACACCATGGCGTGCTGTTCTACAAGTAGAACAGCAAGTCAAACCACACTGGAGAGCACTTTACAAGTCCCCATTAAATAAAAGGGTTGGGGATTTGCAATGGAGAGTTTTACATGGCGCAGTTGCTGTCAATTCTTTTATTTGTGTTTTAAATCCTGAAGTGAGTCATGATTGCCCTTTTTGCACACAAAGAGAAACTGTTTTTCATGCTTTTATGCATTGTACACGCTTAGAGTCTTTATTTTCGATTTTAAAAAGATTGTTTGGTCTTTTTAATGAACAATTTTCAATGGAAATTTTTATTCTTGGTTTTAAATACACAAGGAAGCAGAGGAATAAGTGTCAACTGCTGAATTTTATCATTGGGCAGGCCAAAATGTCTATTTATGTCAGCAGGAGAAACAAGGTAGAACACAATTCAGGGTTTGACCTTGTACTGGTCTTTGCTACTTTGGTGAAATCGAGAATTTTAATTGATTTTCGTTTTTATAAAGAAATGGGAGATGTTGAAACCTTTGAAGACATATGGTGTCAGAATAATGCTTTGCGTGCAGTCTCAGATGATATTGTGCATTTTAAAAATGTTTTACATGTCAATTGATATGGTTTGTTCAAACTTCTGTGCGCTTTTTATTTATTTAATTTCATTTATTCATGCAAACTCACTCAGAGGTGTTTTACTTTTAATGTAATCTAAAAATATCACTGATATTTTTGTGTCTTTTAAAGATCTTTTGTAATAAATGATATTTTGAAAATTCTAAAAAATTCTCTCTCTCTCTCTCTCTCTCTCTCTCCACCCTCAGCAATCACTGCAAAACACACACACACACACACACACAGAGCATCAATTAAACACCGGTGTTATCATATTGCCACTCATCTTTCCTGGTCTGGCCCTCTATTCACAAACCGGCACTTGACCACATCCCTGCTGCCACACCCTCCTTTAGCAGTTTCTTTGTTGATCCCCAATAACTTTCATTTTTTAGTGGACATTCAAACACTCTTTTGCGAGGTCTCATTACTAGCCAGTTCTAGTGACTTTCTAAGCCTTTTGTTCTAATTTGCATTTCTGGTCTGACTCTGTTTGTGTTTTTCTTTGATCTTATGTTTACATTAATCTAGCCTGATTGCTGGATGCCTGTCCCTTTCTTGCCGTTTTTTGACTGACACTATCATTGAAGTTGGTATTTGTATTAGTAAATGTATGGGTTTAAATAACAGCTATCCCCTTTTTCTGTCCCTGTTTCTCTCTTACAAAGGTTGTTCAGTGCTATATTAGAACAGGCCACGAAAGGAGATGGAGGGACACCTATTGGAGGGAAAGCAGCAGGCTTTGATGTGAAGGCCCTGCGTGCTTTCAGAGTACTGAGACCCCTACGATTGGTGTCTGGTGTGCCCAGTGAGTCATACACAAAAAACACAAATGAAATTTGCAATTCTACCAAATACAAATGAAGAGGTAAATGACTGAGTCAGTGAAAGTTAATATTTCTTTAAGCTAATAGAATGCATAAAGTGCAGTAGAGATTCATAACAAACTAGAGAAATTGTAAGATGTTGCTTTTTTCCGCCTGAGAGTGCACATTCATTCCAGTTGCACCAACATGATTTTGACTGGTAATTCTTATGTGATTTCAGGTTTACAAGTAGTATTGAACTCCATAATTAAGGCCATGGTTCCTCTGCTGCACATCGCTCTGCTTGTACTCTTTGTGATCATCATCTATGCCATCATCGGCCTCGAGCTTTTCATGGGGAAGATGCATCGTGCATGTTTTTTCTTCAGAAATGGACACAGAGGTCAGTGTTAAAAGAAACCCATGACTTTAAAATTGTTATGCTTTTCTGACTGAGTTATGTCACATCACAGGAAATTGTTTATTATGTTTTATTACATTTGATGGATCTCAAAACTTCATAGATAATTTTAGCATTACTTTTATTTCTTTAAATATAACATATCTCAGATAGTTTGAGAAGCTTCATTGTCCTGTAAATCCATGTGATAAATTCTGTGTGCCTTAGGATCTATAGCTGAGGAGAAGCCTGCACCTTGTGCCCCAAATAATGCCCATGGGCGGCACTGCACCCCACCCAACGTCACTCAGTGCATGATGGGATGGGAGGGACCAAATAATGGCATTACAAACTTTGATAACTTTGCATTCGCCATGCTGACAGTGTTTCAGTGCATCACCATGGAGGGTTGGACTGAAGTCCTTTATTGGGTGAGTCTGGTATGAGCCAATGAATAAATTACATAGATGATGACATGCTAACTTGTACTTAAAAACATAAGAATAGCTGATGAACAGGCAGGTGTGTAGCTAGGACTAGGATTAGGCACCAGAGGTGTGTGTGTGTGTGTGTGTGTGTGTGTGTGTGTGTGTGTGTGTGTGTGTGTGTGTGTGTGTGTGCACATTGCTTAAGTGATGAGGTGGGATAATTGGAGTTCCATGTATTTCCAATTTTTTTTTTTTTTGTTATATTGGACACAAAACCTAAACCAACCTTTACATCCTGAACAGCACGTTAAAGGTGAGGGAAGTTTTTATCGCAACACCAGAAATCCAATTCAGAAAAAAAAAATGTACTTGGGAACTCAGAGGAATGTTTGTACACTAATCAATTAATTATTGCAGAATTCTAAATTAAACATGATTTAAGATATTTCCATATTATGCATCATTTTCTGCATTATTGAATTTGTAGCAGAATATGGATTATGTCTTAGATTACATGAAGCAAATGCTCAAATTATCCTGTCTCTCCTTCTGTGTCTATGCTCCTTCTTTTTCTCTGTGCCTCTATTACAGCATCTTCAATTGAGTAATCTTACTAATGCTTGACTTTACTTGGCATGCTTTCACCTAAAAATGAATAAGATTTATTGTCAGTTCATGATTTTTATTATATCACCCTGGCCACACTGCTATTGTCAGTGTTTACCAGCTGTTAGTATAGCTTTTTTATTGCTTTTACTGACTCCTCTTGTCTCTACCATAATAATATAATGAAGTGTCCATTCACTGCTTTATGAGCTTATTCAGGTCTTTCAGATTAAGCAACTAAGACAACAGAAGGGGCTGTGTTTTATATCTCATTATTCCAGCTGCTGTTCTCTAGGGGCTGTATTCAGAGTTAAGTAGGAGGTAATGCCAATGAAAATCACAATATTTCACCCTGAAATTCATATTTTCTTTAAATGTGCCCAAACCAAATAAATGCCATTTGGAATCAAAATGTGCTAAATATGAACATGACTTAAACAAAATAATTATACAGTAGCACATAAATAATCATATTAATTAATTGGATGAATTGTTCACATCTTTACAGCACTCTTCCTCCTCTTTTTTATTACTTTCAGGTGTACTCAACCATATTATTAGGGACAAATGCTGGCAATACCTTTGTAATACCAAAGAAATAAGACTGCAAAGTTTCATAGTAATTAAATAGTAACTATTAAATTGTAACTCTTTCCTTTGCCATAAGAAACAAGACCAATATATACATCATGTCTAGGGTGCAATACATAGTAAATAATTAGTATTTATTTGTGATATAGAATACAGTATTTGTATATTTACTTATTTGTACATCTGTGTTACCCTTGAAATGTCTAGGGGCAAAGGGAATTAACAAAGTGGGATATGTGATGGCTGATTGAAGAGAAGGACACAGACAACAGCAGTATGGTTAAATTAATGCTTCACTGTTTTTTCCCCCACATATGTATTTTAAAATTAAGGGATTAGGTACATCAGATATGCAAATAAATCAGTACATCATTAAAAGTAAATACACTGCAAACCTGCTATAATAAACTCTTTGGGGGATGTCCAAATAGTTAATTATACTGAAAAGTTTGTAATACTGAAATGACCCCACTTGTTGCACCACTCACTCACTCTTACAGTGGCATGAAAAAGTTTGGGCACCCTTACTGAAAATATCTGTTACTGTAAATAGTAAGTGAGCAGAAGATGAACTGATCACCAAAAGGCATAAAGGTAAAGATGACACATTTCTTTTCAGCGTTTTCTGCAAGATTTGTGTATTATTTTTGTTTTATACAATTGGAGAGTAAAAAAAGAAAAGGAACACCATACGAAAGTTTGGGCACCCCAATACATTTGAGTTCTCTGGTAACTTTTACCAAGGTTCCAGACCTTAATTAGCTTATTGAGCTGTGGCTTGTTCAAATTCTTTGTTAGGAAAGGTCAGATGATGCAGGTTTCAAAGCTGTATAAATTCTCTGACTCCTCAAACTTGTCCCTAAAATCAACAGCCATGGGCTCCTCTAAGCAACCCCCTTGCATTCTGAATAATAAAATAATTGATGCTCACAAAGCAAGAGAAGGCTAAAAGAATGTAACAAAGTGTTTTCAGGTAGCTGTTTCCTCAGATTGTAATGTTATTAAGAAATGGTAGTTAAGAGAAACAGTGGAGATCAAGGTGAGGTCTGGAAGATGAAGAAAACTTTCTGAAAGAACTGCTCATTGGATTGCTAGAAAGGCAAATAAAAACCCCTGTTTGACTGCAAAAGAAAGATTTAGCAAACCCTGGAGTGGTGGTGCACTGTTCTACTATGCAGCAACACCTGAACAAATATGACCTTCATGGAAGAGTCATCAGAAGAAAACCGTTCCTGCATCCTAGCCACAAAATTCAGTGTCTGAATTTTGCAAATGAACATCTAATTAAGCCTGATGCATTTTGGAAACAAGTCCTGTGGACTGATGAAATCAAAATAGAACTTTTTGGCCACAATGTGCAAAATTATGTTTGGAGAAAAAAGGGTGGCAAATTCCATGAAAAGAACACCTCTCCAACTCTGAAGCATGGGTGTGGATCGATCATGCTTTGGGGTTGTGTTGCAGCCAGTGGCACAGGGCACATTTCATTGGCCGAGGGAAGCATGGATTCGAATAAATACCAGCAAACTCTGGAAGCAAACATCACACCGTCTGTAAAAAAGTTGAAGTTAAAAAGAGGATGGGTCCTACAATAAGACAATGATCCAAAACACACCTCAAAATCTACAATGGAATACCTTAAGAGGCACAAGCTGACGGTTTTGCCATGGCCCTCACAGTCCTCTGACCTAAACATCATTGAAAATTTGTGGATAGATCTCAAAAGAGCAGTGCATGCAAGACCGGCAAAAAAAACTTGTAGAACTTGAAGCCTTTTGCAAGGACGAATGTGTGAAATTCCCCCAGGTAAGAACCGAAAGATTATTAGCTGGCTACAAAAAGTGTTTACAAGCTGTGATACTTGCCAAAGGGGGTGTTACTAGGTACTAACTATGCAGGGTGCCCAAACTTTTGCTTCAGGCCCTTTTCCTTTTTTGTCATTTTGAAAATGTAAAAGATGAAAATAAAAAAAAAATTGTTTTTGCTTAAAATATAAAGGGAATGAATCATCTTTAACTTTATGCCTTTTGGAGATCATTTCATCTTCAACTTGCTTAACTGTTCACAGTAACAGCAATTTTGACCAGGGGTGCCCAAGCTTTTGCATACCACTGTACATCAAACAAGACCACCTATGTTTACTTTATATTTATGCTTAAATCACTTACATATTTACGAAGGAAATGCATCACTCTTTTCTATGTATTATGTAAAGGAGGTGGATGGACAGATGTAATTGCAGAAAGAGTGTTTATTCACAAGCAGGCAGGCAAATGGATCCAAAATGTAAAGTGAAAGCAGAGTGAGGAAACAGGCAAGGGTCACACATAGCACAAACAGAATAACTGAGAAAAGAACAAAAGGCAGGGTGGCATGGTGGTGTAGTGGTTAGCACTGTCGCCTCACAGCAAGAAGGTTCTGGGTTCGAGCCCAGTGGCTGATGGGGGCCTTTCTGTGTGGAGTTTGCATGTTCTCCCTGTGTCTGCGTGGGTTTCCTCCGGGTGCTCTTGTTTCCCCCACAGTCCAAAGACATGCAGGTTAGACTATTTGGTGGCTCTAAATTGACCATAGGTGTGAATGTGAGTGTGAATGGTTGTTTGTCTCTTTGTGTCAGCCCTACGATGACCTGGCAACTTGTCCAGGGTGTACCTCTTGCCCATAGTCAGCTAGGATAGCAAGCTCCAGCTTGCCCATGACCCTGAATGGGATAAGTGGTTACAGATGATGGATGGATGGATGGATGGATGGATAGAGAATGAAGGGCAGAATCCAAACATGCAAAACATTCAAAACCAAAAGGGCAATACAGAGACACAAGGTACAGCATGTATACCTCGCAAAGTCTGTGTGTTTTTCAGATAAGCGCATGCTGTTATTGTGCTCTGAACAGCCACAGGTACATGGCATTTAGTCCTCATGAGCTTGAGTGCAGCATGCTCATGAGTAGCAGTTCGAGGCAAACCACTACACGCGCAGTCATGAGGAGCGGTTTGAGGCGAGCCGTTGCATGCATGCGAACATGACACAAATGTCATAAAAATAATGTGAATATTGTAAAATTTCAGTTAGTAAAAGTATGGTGCTGGTGTCCCATGAGTATACTTGCCGAAGGAACTTGAAGTCCTGGACTGCTTAAATTTTAGGCACATTCTCCTTATCACGAATTTCTCCTTCTGTGTGACTATTTCAGTTCACTGACTGAGTTAACGGATCATGAACGGAGGTGATGACTTCTTCTCCTGTTATGGAAATGATGGAGGTGACCGATGTATTGTCAGTGTCCACCCACTGACTCGCTATGTTTTCTAAATCTTCACCATTCAGTTCATTCATGTGTTGCAAATCACCAATGATGTCAGCAGTTATTTTGTCCTTCTATTGATCCTTTGATCACCATTCTTGATAATAGTTAGTGATCGAAACCTAAACTGGGCTCACTACGCCTTTGTGTCAGGGCATTAACACGTATTGTTAACTTGACGGTGCACTTGATGACATTGTCTCTGGGGGGAAGAGGAATGCATGGCTTAGCGATGTTTGTTTATTTTTGAAGACTCTGACTCATTGTCACTAAAAGTGAGGCACAGACAGGATATCAAAGGCAAGGATTTGATTTCAACTTTTAAAGCAAAATAAAAAGAGATCTGAGAATTCATCCATAACTGCAATCAACATGATGGACTGAAAAGAAAGAAGATGCAGCAAGCAAATTACGAGTGTGATTTATTTCCTTTACTTTATAAATATGTCAGTGAATTCAGTCTAAATATGCATTAAACACAGTTGGTCTTGTTTTACATAAGAGTGAGTGTCTGGTGTGATAAGTAGGGCCATTTCAGTATTGCAAACATTCGCCCAGTATAACAAACTATTTAGACATCTCCCAAGGAGTTCATTATAGTGGGGCTGCAGTGTATGTAAAATTTATATCCAGAATTGATATGCTTTGTGACAAAGTCCATTGTTAAACAGGGAATACAAATAAAATTGCATTAAATTGAATGTAACTTTTGAATGGACTTCATATGGTCTGAAACATTTTGTGACTAATAGGTAAATTTAGCTTTCTTTTTTTACTGTCTGCCTGCATGGCTGCAACCTGAGTAAAGTTGGATGGTGCAATAAAACCCACAACCTTGAATGCACTTTTCTGCACAACTCACCTGAGCTCAATGGTGGGTGTTTTAGATAATATGATGAATCGGGATGGTGTTATTTTTGGCCTGGTGGTCCCTCCAGATAAAGCACTATATGCCCTTATGTGTGCTGCTCAAGTGCTGAGTATTGCATAATTTGTGGCATGCCTTAGCAATATGTTAGCTATGCTTGCTGCTAGCACTGGAGTAGTCCTTCCAGTCTGCAGACACTGGTCCTGGTATAAAAGAAATGGTTGGAACCTTTCTTTGGGCAGTAGAACATCCAGGCCATGATATGGGGATATGAGTCTACATTCTGTTTATATGGGCTTGCAAGATTGAGCATGTGTCACAGTCAGAGGTTATATGTGCAGACCACGAAATACCTTTGAAATACTTATGAAATACTTATGAAATGGGGAAAACAATAATTGAGTTATTTAAGAAAAAAACTGTAAGGGCAAAAATGGGTATAATGGCAGTGGGTGAAACATTGTCACCACCCACTGGAACACAAATTGAGGGTCATTAGGACCTTGCAACACAGGGCTCAGAACATCCCTACAACAGTAGAGGGAAAAGAGAAGGAGCAGAATCACACCAAGAAAGCACTTCAGAACTGCAGGTATCCCAACTGGTCTTTTTTCAAGAGCAGAAAAAGGAATGTAATGGACAAGGAGGATAACAGGAACAAACGCAAGAACATTGTCATTCCCTACATTTCTGGTCTATCTGAGAAACTCAGGAGGATCTTCTACAAGCACAACATTCCGGTACATTTCAGACCCAGTAACACCCTGAAGCAGAAACTGGTCCACCCTAAGGACAGAATAGTCAGACACAAACAGGACAACGTAGTGTATGCAATTCAGTGCAGTGAGGAATGCACGGACTCATATATTGGGAAAACAAAACAACCGCTTCACAGGCGCATGGCTCAACACAGGAGAGCCAGTTCCTCAGGCCAGGACTCTGCTGTCTACGTTCATCTTAACAACAAAGGACACTCATTTCAGGATTGCAACGTACGCATTTTAGCCAGAGAGGATCGTTGGTATGAGCGAGGAGTTAAAGAAGCCATTTTTGTCCACCTGGAATAGCCATCACTGAAAAGAGGTGGTGGTCTAAGGCTACGTTTACACTAGACCGTATCTGTCTCGTTTTCTTCGCGGACGCACTGTCCGTTTACATTAACCCCCCTGAAAAAGCGGGGAAACGGGAATCCGCCAGCGTCCACGTATTCAATCTAGATCGTATCAGCTCCGGTGCTGTGTAAACATTGAGAATACGCGAATACGCTGTGCTGAGCTCTAGCTGGCGTCTCATTGGACAACGTCACTGTGACATCCACCTTCCTGATTCGCTGGCGTTGGTCATGTGACGCGACTGCTGAAAAACGGCGCAGACTTCCGCCTTGTATCACCTTTCATTAAAGAGTATAAAAGTATGAAAATACTGCAAATACTGATGCAAATACTGCCCATTGTGTAGTTATGATTGTCTTTAGGCTTGCCATCCTTCCACTTGCAAGTAATAAGTGATATGCGCTGGGATCACACACACAGCGGCTCAGTCCCGAATCGTGGCTTGTTCACTTCACTCGCGCGCTCTGTGAGCTGCGCAGGGCCGGAGTGCACACCCTCCAGAGGGCACTCGCTGTTCAGGGCGGAGTGATTTGGAGCGCAGGATGCCTGCGGAGCCGAGCGTATCCGCGTATTGGTGTTGCTGTGTGCACGGCTAACGGTTTTAGTGTCAACGCGAATCGTTTTAAGAACGTTAATCTGATGATCCGCTGATTCGACGTAATGTAAACGTAGCCTAAGGCTACATCCACACGACAACGGCAACGAGATGTTATTTAAAAATATATCGTGTCCAAATGGGCAACAATCAGTAAAATATCAGGTCCATATGGCAACGCAACGCTTGCTGAAAACGATGCAATACACATGCCACACCTCTAGGGGTGCTGTAAGACGGTCCCTTTGGAGACACCAGAACAATAGAAGAAGTAAGGACGCATGCGCATAAACTATTATGCGTGAGACTTCATATTAGCCACAAAGTCAGGAAAATCTGTTTGTAAAATTACATTATAATGACCAAATACAATGAAAAGTATTTTTCCAGTCTCACCTGTGAAAGGTAATCCCATGTGATCTCGTTTGGACAGCAAACCTGTTGGTAAAGTTAAACGCAGCTAATCTTTATTCTCCGCTTTGACCTCTCCAAAATGGCGGCGAGGATGACACACGATTCTACGCGGAAGGCGTCGTCTTTAATGGTCCGGAATAAATTGAATGATACACGTTAATGGATTAATTTGCTGTTTCTCACCTGTGAAAGGTAATCCCATATGATCTCTTTTGGATGGTAAACCTGTTGGTACAGTTAAACGCAGCTAATCTTTATTCTCTGCTTTGACCTCTCCAATATGGCGGCGAGGATGACGTATGATTCTACGCGGAAGGCAGCGTCTTTAATGGTCCGGAATAAATTGGATTAATTTGCTCCTCTACGCCCTTTTTGAGGAATGTATTGTCCGACTTAAATCAACATCTGAAGAGGTGAGATCGCTCCTTTTTTCCCCTATTTTTGCTGGCGGGATTGCACCATTACACAATAAATATTCACAGTGAAAATATTTTGTAAGCGCGTTTCATGAACCAAGTTATAGGATTTGTTGACAACTCGCATCGCAATGAGAAGATCATTGGCACTACTGGTGTTAAGAATCAGACCATTTCATAAATGAATATTTTGCTGTAGAGCTGCAGTGTTTGTACAATTGCATGTTTTTGCTTCACTATTACTGTCACTATTCTGCTTCTTGCATTACTACTGTGAACTAACACTGAACATAATAATAATAATAATAATAATAATATCCAAGCTCGTGTTTCACTCTCACTAGTGCTCTGTAAGGCTTTTTCCTGGTGATATTCGTTACACTTCTACCCGGCGTGAAGCACTCACAGTCATGTGGTTGTGACGTCATCGTAAACAAATCCGTTCTACTCATCCAGACGACTTCACAACGGCAATGTTGCCAGATCTTTCCACTCTGGAACCCGTTCTCAAAAAGATTGCGTTTTGGGCACCCAAAACGCCGGTGCCGTGTGGACGCCAGGCCTAAACGATAAGCAATTGTATCGGAGTCACCTGAATCCGTTGCTGTGTGGACAGGGCCTAAGACACCTACAATGCAGTCCTTGGCACACTTCCCAGACAACTGAATGCACACCAAAACCTAGCTGTTTTCAGTGACTCACAGGAGGACAGAGAGAATCAGCATTCCATTGATCACGCTAACAGGCAATCCATTGATCACCCTAATGACTCTCGAGGCCGTTCACACCCAGCCACCAGTGACCCACACCAACAGGATGACTCAACGACACCTTAGATGAGCTTTTCATTCATGAGAGGATAAATACCTGATACTCCCTATTAGGCTACATCCACACGACAACGGCAACGAGATGTTATTTAAAAAAATATCGCGTCCACATGGGCAACGATCAGTAAAATATCAGGTCCATATGGCAACGCAACGCTTGCTGAAAACGATGCAATACACATGCCACACCTCTAGGGGCACTGTAAGACGGTCCCTTCGGAGACACCAGAACAATAGAAGAAGTAAGGACGCATGCGCATAAACTATTATGCGCGAGACTTCATATTAGCCACAAAGTCAGAAAAATCTGTTCATAAAATTACATTATAATGACCAAATACAATGAAAAGTATTTTTCCAATCTCACCTGTGAAAGGTAATCCCATGTGATCTCGTTTGGATGGCAAACCTGTTGGTACAGTTGAATGCAGCACATGAATGAGGCATCTTTATTCTCCACTTTGACCCATCCAATATGGCGGCGAGGATGACGTATGATTCTACGCGGAAGGCAGCGTCTTTAATGGTCTGGAATAAATTGAATGCTACACGTTGGTGGATTAATTTGTTCTTCTACGCCCTTTTTGAGGAATGTATTGTAGGACTTAAACCAACATCTGAAGAGGTGAGATCGCTCCTTTTTTTCCCTATTTTTGCTGGCGGGATTGACTCTGCCCTAAGGGCTATTCTCTCTCTCTCTCTCTCTCTCTCTCTCTCTCACTTTGCACCATTACACAATAAATATTCACAGTGAAAATATTTTGTAAGCGCGTTTCATGAACCAAGTTATAGGATTTGTTGACAACTCGCATCGAGTTCGTTACACTTCTACCCGGCGTGAAGCATTGACAGTCATGTGGTTGTGACGTCATCATAAACAAATCCGTTCTACTCATCCAGACAACTTCGCAACGGCAACGTTGCCAGATCTTTCCACTCTGGGACCTGTTCTCAAAAGATTGCATTTTGGGGCACCCAAAACGCCGGTGCCGTGTGGATGCCAGGCCTAAACGATAAACAATTGTATCGGATTCACCTGAATCCGTTGCCGTGTGGACAGGGCCTTAGTCAGACAGAACTGAAGAAGCCTTTTGGATGAGAGGTGAAACGTCTTCAAGAATCTTCAAGCAAGTCCAGTTGCTCTCTTTTACCACCCACAGTTTACTATGACCTGGATGACTGAGAATCTTCACAGAGATGTTGATTTATGTTCAATCTTTACTAGGGATTTGTTTAGGGATTTCTGTGGTGTCTGATTTGGTATAAAAACACGTGCAGACAGTGTCAGGTAATTCTGACCATTCATTGAGACATACAGTGCTCAGCGTAATTGAGTACACCCCCTTTGAAAAGTAACATTTTAAACAATATCTCAATGAAAACAAACAATTTCCAAAATATTGACAAGCCAAAGTTTAATATAACATCTGTTTAACTTATAACGGGGAAAAGTAAGGTTAATACTATCACTTAGATTACACGTTATTCAGTTTTACTCAAATTAGGGTGGTGCAAAAATGAGTACACCCCACAACAAAAACTACTACATCTAGTACTTTGTATGGCCTCCATGATTTTTAATGACAGCACCAAGTCTTCTAGGCATGGAGTGAACAAGTTGGTGAGATTTTGCCACATCAATCTTTTTCCATTCTTCAACAATGACCTCTTTTAGTGACTGGATGCTGGATGGAGAGTGATGCTCAACTTGTCTCTTCAGAATTCCCCATAGGTGTTCGATTGGGTTCAGATTAGGAGACATACTTGGCCACTGAATCACTTTCACCCTGTTCTTCTTCAGAAATCCAACAGTGGCCTTAGGGGTCATCCATAATTTTCATCATTATCATGAGCGTACAAACCATACGCGGGGAGGGGGTTAATGACCAGGCGTACACTTTTTAAAAATGAAAAAAAATGATGATCCCTCAATCGGTGTTGCCAGCTAGCTCTACACGCTTTCTTTCTTCAATACAACAATGGCTGACCCAGATTTTGACCGCATTTACAAACTTGTGAATAGCAGAAATACCGCTATTCACTACACTCCTTCAAATGAGTCAGAGCAGTTTTTAAACATTTATTGTTTCCTGCATTCATCTGAGAAGTGGCAGGAGGCAGTTAGGGCAGGACAGGCTGCTTGGAAAGAATCAAAAACGAATGTTTCAAAGCCAAAAGGCAACAGCTCCCCTTAAAAAGACAGTTCCTAATTTTCAAAACCCAGACCCTCCAGGGTTTCGCGATGTTGCGATTTGCAACTTCAACGCAAATTCAACCAATCCCTGCGAATTCAGGGTGGTGTTACAATTATATCCAATCACCGCAACTTTCCCGCAAATTTGACCAATCACTGGCGTCATCTTGAGGTGACGTCAACAAACTACCTTCCGCCTTACTTCCAGTGTTGCCAGATTGGGCAGTTTCCCGCCCAGTTGGGGGGTTTCAAGTGCATTTTGGCGGGTTTTGAACATATTTTGGGCTGGAAAACGTCAGCAGTATCTGGCAACACTGCATGTGCGAGTCAGTGTTTATGTAGGCTTAAATTCTGTTACTGAAAGTATGTTATGTTTACAGTGAAGGACTGTGTGCACTTTACATTATTTTTTTACTTAATACAAGAAATTAATGGATGCCAACATTTTTGCCAAAATGGTATTTTATTTTCCATTGTTTAGGCAGCTTCAGCATCATACTGTGAGATTCTCTTCAAATTGTCTTTTTTCTTCTATGAAGCCTGAGCCATTTATTTTATTAGTTTATAATTATTGTTTAATTTAGTCTTCAGAAGAGACTGCCTGCACACAGTACTAGTATTAATAGGTTTTTTTTCTTACATGAAAGCTGAGGCATTTATATTATATTTTAAGGTAACTTCATGTTGTGCTGTGAGGTTCTATGCACTTTAACTTTTGAACCAACAGGTGCATTTGGATAAGTAAAGCCTATTTTTCTGCATTTTTGTAGTCCTGGTAATCTTTTATATTGGTAAAGTTGTTTATAGGACCATTTCTCGGTGTCTTTTGTTTTTTTAATCAATAGTTTTTCAGTAATAACTTAATATTTAACATATCACTCAATTTTAATCACAAAAAGAGAAAATCGCAACAATTTCTCGCAACTTTCACTTCCTCCCGCAATGCAATTGCAACAAAAACCTAAAAAACACCGCAACTTTCATCGCAATTTTTTGGAAAAAACCCCGCAACATCAGACATTTTAGCCCGCAACAATCACAAAAAAGGCCCGCGGAATCCTGGGGGGACTGAATAATGAATCGCCTGCTTTTTATGAAAACTTCTGGACCCGTCTTGTGTCTTCTTTTCTTCTCTTGTGAATCTTTGTATTGTCCTGTCATCCGATTTTAATAAAAAGTAATACAAGACATGGTTTTATTTTGAATTCCTATTCCACGTAGATCCATCAACATTTTTTTGTCCGCTAATGTACACTTTTTTGGGGGGGAGGGGGGTTGCTCAAAAGTCTACTCTTTGTAGACTCATGATAATGATGAAAATTCTAGATGACCCCTTAGATGTGTGTTTAGTCATGTTGGAAAAGTGCATGACGACCAAGGACACGAAGTGATGGTAGCATCTTCTCTTTCAGTGTAGAGCAATACATCTGTGAATTCATGATGCCATCAATGAAATGCAGCTCCCTGACACTAGCAGCACTCATGCAGCCCCACATAAGGACACTGCCACCACCATGTTTCACTGTAGGCACCATGCATTTTTCTTTGTATTCCTCACCTTTGCAACGCCATACAGTTTTGAAGCCATCAATTCCAAAAACATTTATCTTGGTCTCATCACTCCAGAGTATAGAGTCCTAGTAGTCTTCATCTTTGTCAGCATGGGCCCTGGCAAACTCTAGGCGGGCTTTTTTGTGGCTTGGCTTTAGGAGAGGCTTCTTTCGTGGACGGCATCCATGCATGCTATTCCTCTGCAGAGTACGCCGTATTGTGTCACGGGAAATAGTCACCCCAGTTTGGCTTTCTACTTCTTTAGATAACTGCAGTGAACTTGCATGCCGATTTTCTTCAACACTTCTCATCAGAAGACGCTCCTGTCGAGGTGTTAACTTCCATGGATGACCTGGACGTCTCTGTGAGATGGTTGCAGTTGCATC
The DNA here is from genome assembly GCF_027579695.1 of Neoarius graeffei. Classification (NCBI taxonomy): domain Eukaryota; kingdom Metazoa; phylum Chordata; class Actinopteri; order Siluriformes; family Ariidae; genus Neoarius; species Neoarius graeffei. The sequence continues at coordinate 14,951,036 of NC_083589.1, read as the reverse complement.
TTTCTTAAATTTTTGTACCACTTTTGCTACAGTATTCTGACTGATAAGTAAAGCTTTGCTGATCTTCTTGTAGCCTTCACCTTTGTGGTGTAAAGAAATTATTTTCTTTGGGGAATTCTGAAGAGACAAGTTGGGGATCACTCTCCATCCAGCATCCAGTCACTAAAAGAGGTCATTGTTGAAGAATGGAAAAAGATTGTTGCAAAACGTCGCCAACTTGTTCATTCCATGCCTAGAAGACTTGGTGCTGTCATTAAAAATCATAGAGGCCATACAAAGTACTAGATGTAGTAGTTTTTGTTGTGAGGTGTACTCATTTTTGTACCACCCTTATTTGAGTAAAACTGAAAAAAATGTGTAATCTAAGTTATATTATTAACCTTACTTTCATGTTATAAGTTAAACATGTTATATTAAACTTTGTCTTGTCAACATTTTGGAAATTGTTTGTGTTCATTGATATATTGTTTAAAATGTTACTTTTCAAAGGGGGTGTACTGATTTACGCTGAGCACTAATATTTAGCCTCAACAAAGTGATATCATGTCTACATGTGGCATGTGAGTACAATCCCACAAAACTATGCAGGGGTGGGTTTCCCGAAACCCATGGATTTGTTTACGATGACGTCACAACCACATGACTAGAACAAGCAGCACTCTCGCTGTTTTGTATGAACCACTGCATTGCATTCACTTTTGTATACAGCTTTTATTTTAAATAAACAAGTAACTGAACCATTTCTTGAATTTCTTTTTTTTATTGGATTAGACTGCTTTTCAAAATGTTCACACACAATATAAAAAGTTACAACCCCGATTCCAAAAAAGTTGGGACAAAGTACAAATTGTAAATAAAAACGGAATGCAATGATGTGGAAGTTTCAAAATTCCATATTTTATTCAGAATAGAACATAGATGACATATCAAATGTTTAAACTGAGAAAATGTATCATTTAAAGAGAAAAATTAGGTGATTTTAAATTTCATGACAACAACACATCTCAAAAAAGTTGGGACAAGGCCATGTTTACCACTGCGAGACATCCCCTTTTCTCTTTACAGCAGTGTGTAAACGTCTGGGGACTAAGGAGACAAGTTGCTCAAGTTTAGGGATAGGAATGTTAACCCATTCTTGTCTAATGTAGGATTCTAGTTGCTCAACTGTCTTAGGTCTTTTTTGTCGTATCTTCCGTTTTATGATGCGCCAAATGTTTTCTGTGGGTGAAAGATCTGTACTGCAGGCTGGCCAGTTCAGTACCCAGACCCTTCTTCTACGCAGCCATGATACTGTAATTGATGCAGTATGTGGTTTGGCATTGTTATGTTGGAAAATGCAAGGTCTTCCCTGAAAGAGACATCATCTGGATGGGAGCATATGTTGCTCTAGAACCTGGATATACCGTTCAGCATTGATGGTGTCTTTCCAGATGCATAAGCTGCCCATGCCACACGCACTAATGCAACCCCATACCATCAGAGATGCAGGCTTCTGAACTGAGCGCTGATAACAACTTGGGTCATCCTTCTCCTCTTTAGTCCGAATGACACGGCGTCCCTGATTTCCATAAAGAACTTCAAATCTTGATTCGTCTGACCACAGAACAGTTTTCCACTTTGCCACAGTCCATTTTAAATGAGCCTTGGCCCAGAGAAGATGTCTGCGCTTTTAGATCATGTTTAGATACGGCTGCTTCTTTGAACTATAGAGTTTTAGCTGGCAATAGCAGATGGCATGGTGAATTGTGTTTACAGATAATGTTCTCTGGAAATATTCCTGAGCCCATTTTGTGATTTCCAATACAGAAGCATGCCTGTATGTGATGCAGTGCCGTCTAAGGGCCCAAAGATCCAGTATGGTACACCCAGTATGGTTTTCCGGCCTTGACCCTTACGCACAGAGATTCTTCCAGATTCTCTGAATCTTTTGATGATATTATGCACTGTAGATGATGATATGTTCAAACTCTTTGCAATTTTAGACTGTCGAACTCCTTTCTGTTATTACTCCACTATTTGTCGGTGCAGAATTAGGGGGATTAGTGATCCTCTTCCCATCTTTACTTCTGAGAGCCGCTGCCACTCCAAGATGCTCTTTTTATACCCAGTCATGTTAATGACCTATTGCCAATTGACCTAATGAGTTGCAATTTGGTCCTTCAGCTGTTCCTTTTTTGTACCTTTAACTTTTCCAGCCTCTTATTGCCCCTGTCCCAACTTTTTTGAGATGTGTTGCTGTCATGAAATTTCAAATGAGCCAATATTTGACATGAAATTTCAAAATGTCTCACTTTCGACATTTGATATGTTGTCTATGTTCTATTGTGAATACAATATCAGTTTTTGAGACTTGTAAATTATTGCATTTCGTTTTTATTTACAATTTGTATTTTGTCCCAACTTTTTTGGAATCGGGGTTGTATATAAATTTATATAAAAATGCTTTTCACAATGTTCACACACAATAAGAAAATTAAGTTATATAAAACTATGCACACTAATAAAACTAATTTGTACACACAGAAGGCACGATTTCCTCGCGTAGTCGCAGCCATCTTCTTGTTGTTGTTGTGTGTTTGTTCCTGAGAGTGCTTCACGCCGGGTAGAAGAAGGGGTTTATGCGCATGCATCCTACTTCTTCTATTGTTCTTGTGTCTCCGATGGGACCGTCTTACAGCACACGTAGAGGTGTGGCATGTGTATTGCATCGTTTTCAGCAAGCGTTGCGTTGCCATATGTACCTGATATTTTACTGATCCGTTGCCCATGTGGACGCGATATTTTTTAAAATAAAATCTTGTTCTGTTGTCATGTGGATGTAGCCTTAGGCCCTGTCCACACGGCAACGGATTCAGGTGACTCCGATACAATTGCTTATCGTTTAGGCCTGGCGTCCACACGGCACCGGCGTTTTGGGTGCCCAAAACGCAACCTTTTTGAGAACGGGTTCCAGAGTGGAAAGATCTGGCAACGTTGCCGTTGTGAAGTCGTCTGGATGAGTAGAACGGATTTGTTTACGATGACGTCACAACCACATGACTGTGAGTGCTTCACGCCGGGTAGAAGTGTAACAAATATCACCAGGATATCACCAGGAAAAAGCCTTACAGAGCACTAGTGAGAGTGAAACACGAGCTTGGATATTATTATTATTATTATGTTCAGTGTTAGTTCACAGTAGTAATGCAAGAAGCAGAATAGTGACAGTAATAGTGAAGCAAAAACATGCAATTGTACAAACACTGCAGCTCTACAGCAAAATATTCATTTATGAAATGGTCTGATTCTTAACACCAGTAGTGCCAATGATCTTCTCATTGCGATGCGAGTTGTCAACAAATCCTATAACTTGGTTCATGAAACGCGCTTACAAAATATTTTCACTGTGAATATTTATTGTGTAATGGTGCAATCCCGCCAGCAAAAATAGGGAAAAAAAAGGAGCGATCTCACCTCTTCAGATGTTGATTTAAGTCCGACAATACATTCCTCAAAAAGGGCGTAGAGGAGCAAATTAATCCAATTTATTCCGGACCATTAAAGACGCCACCTTCCGCGTAGAATCATACGTCATCCTCGCCGCCATATTGGATAGGTCAAAGCGGAGAATAAAGATTCATGTGCTGCCTTTAACTGTACCAACAGGTTTACCGTCCAAACGAGATCACATGGGATTACCTTTCACAGGTGAGAAACAAATTAATCCATCAACGTGTAGTATTCAATTTATTCCGGACCATTAAAGACGCCGCCTTCCGCGTAGAATCATACGTCATCCTCGTCGCCATATTGGAGAGGTCACAGTGGAGAATAAAGATTAGCTGCGTTTAACTGTACCAACAGGTTTGCTGTCCAAACGAGATCACATGGGATTACCTTTCACAGGTGAGACTGGAAAAATACTTTTCATTGTATTTGGTCATTATAATGTAACTTTACAAACAGATTTTCCTGACTTTGTGGCTAATATGAAGTCTCGTGCATTATGCGCATGCGTCCTTACTTCTTCTATTGTTCTGGTGTCTCCGAAGGGACCGTCTTACAGCGCCCCTAGAGGTGTGGCATGTGTATTGCATCGTTTTCAGCAAGCGTTGCGTTGCCATATGGACCTGATATTTTACTGATTGTTGCCCATTTAGACGCGATATATTTTTAAATAACATCTCGTTGCCGTTGTCGTGTGGATGTAGCCTTAGTTTGCTCTGAATTTACGAGAGACCCGGACCACTCATTCAAAACAAAGAGTGACTCGCTCATAGCTGAATACACAGAATGCGCATACACCCCCGAGGGACTTTCACAATCAACGGCGGAAACTGCTGTTGAATGTGCTGCCAGTGTTAAATTATTTTTTCTTGTACATTGCAAATACATCAAGTTAATTATTAAAAAAATACACAAAACATGAATATATTTCAATATGTTATGTAATTACATATGGCTATCATAATGTCACATTGATATCGCCACATTTCAATCAAATTTAACTCCATTAGGTGAGTGATTCACTAATTGAGTGTCATAAATGAGACACATTTCTGCACCTCTAACATTTTGTGTGCACGCCCGTGTGAGAGAGAGAGGTTTTGATCTGTGTGTAGTGTGTATCTAATGAGATTGAATTGACCTACACGCAGATCATAATATCTCTCTCTCTCTCTCTCTCTCTCTCTCTGCATGCACGCATTTATAAGGGAGAACATTGCCCACTTGACATTATGGATAACAGATGAAATAATTCTGACTGCATGATCAGGGGATAACAGTGAAATGAGTGAGCACGGAAAACATATTTACTTAATTATTTATCTTATTATTTGCTCATTCTTTCGCGTGCATGTTTGTTGATTTTTAATTAAAAACATGCTTGGAATAAAAAAAAATTGCCCCAAAATGTAAAATAGTTTAATTAATTCCCACATAATATATGTAATGCTTCCAGATGATGCTATATATTATCTTATTTTAAATGCTTTATATTTAATTAGATTTTGGTTAAAAATAAATGTCATGTGACCTTATCGACAGGATTTAGCAACTACTAATGCCTTCAGCAACGACAGTAGGAATACTTTTAGCAACTACTAATGCCTGTATCGGAGACGTGCATTGCAAAGACTCTCTTCGTCCTGTTGCTCTTTAGACTCTTTCTTACAAGTGAGTTTGGGAAAACCATGTACAGAGACAATGTTCATTGCTTAAGAGAGTCTCTCAACTTGCTCTTTAGGTCTAAAGGGCAACGTTATCAGGAAACATACCCCAGTTCAGTAATTTACAGTAAATGTATATTCCAGAAAATCTGCATGATTCGGTGGTCATCAGAGTTTCAGTTTCTCAGCTTGTTAGTGTTCTCTCACAAGCACACTCTGTTCATCTGGTTTCTCAGCATCTGACAAAGAGAAAAAAAAGGGGGAGAAATATGCAGTCAAATATGCATCACTATTTCTGGTATTCTACCTCATTATCTCTAGCCGCTTTATCCTGTTCTACAGGGTCGCAGGCAAGCTGGAGCCTATCCCAGCTGACTACGGGCGAAAGGCGGGGTACACCCTGGACAAGTCGCCAGGTCATCACAGGGCTGACACATAGACACAGACAGCCATTCACACTCACATTCACACCTACGGTCAATTTAGAGTCACCAGTTAACCTAACCTGCATGTCTTTGGACTGTGGGGGAAACCGGAGCACCCGGAGGAAACCTACGCGGACACGGGGAGAAAATGCAAACTCCACACAGAAAGGCCCTCGCCAGCCACGGGGCTCGAACCCGGACCTTCTTGCTGTGAGGCGACAGTGCTAACCACTACACCACCGTGCCGCCCCTGGTATTCTACCTGATGTGTTTATTTTAATTCTTAGGTATACAGGTGATATTTTGATTATCATCTGGTTATTGAAGTTCTTCTTTTATTTTGTCTGTTTGTGGTTGGTTCACCAATCTTCCCACCTAGACCCTAATGTCTGTTTATCGTGTTTCCTCGCCATAATCTGGCATGATAGTATTACTACCTTAGGCCTTATGAACCTAAAAACATGTCTTTGAGCTATTTGTACTACTTTGGTTATCATCTTATAGTTGTTAATGACATTTTAGATTTTTAATGAATGTGCAAAAAAATTATTGTTTCATGTTTTGTACATTTTGGCTTATGTGCAGACTGATGGCAAAAAATTTAATTGATTTTAAATTAAATCTATTAAACAATAATTCATTCAAAAACTGAAAGGGTTGGAATACTTTCTGAACCTACTGTATACATTACCCAGAGGTGAAGTTGTGAAATATTGTTCAGACTTGGAGGCAGTGTGGTGACAAAGGTGTACTGGTGCAGTGTGTATGGTCAGAACATAACCTGCTGAAAATGAGACAGTCTAACTGGCCCTGAAGTTCTTCTTAGTAGTTCTAATATGATTGCAATTTGCAAAAAAATCTCCATTTGACTGATTTAGCTTGTTTCAGATGTGGGATTCCACCAAGACTGTGATAATTGACTGATGAAGTTAACCACTCCTTAAAGTTGGAGAGGGAATTGAAGTGGTCAAGTCAAGAAGTAGTGATTAATTTCCCCCAGTCATGGCCATGTTTATCAGCATGGGGATCTGGATTATTGTCATTAGAAGAATTATCAGTTTTGTTGCCCTCTATGTTTGTGTAACCAATGACTATTGCTGTACATGCATGGACAACCTAGCACTACTGACTCCCATTGTATGGTTTTGAAGCCTAAGTTGGATTGAATCTTGACTGAGTTTGCACAGTAAGTGAAAGTTGGAGCCAGAGTCTTCATATTGGTCATGGCTATGCCCTTCTTCATGCAGGGCATCAAACAGTGCTAGCTGAAAGTGGTAAGTACAGCATTAATAATTAATATGTAAAACATGTTGCATGTAATGTTTTCATTTGGGTAGGTATGTTGATTTTACCACTTTCAGAAAAAAGATTTTGGAGCCTTGATCTGTGACTTGTTAGAGATTTGTGGATTTGTTCCAGAAATGTCAAAGTTATCAAAACTGTATACCTTTGGTACAAAGTTTTAAAGATGTCAAAGTGCACTGGGCAATAGTAAGAGCTTCAGCTGTGTAGTGTGTGTGTGTGTGTGTGTGTGTGTGTGTGTGTGTTCATGAGGCTAGACTGTAATTTCTAGCTGTTCATCAGCCCATCCCAAAACTGTCCGTCACTTCATCAGTCATGCCCAATTATCATCAAATAACTCTCATAAAACACATTTATCATAAGGAAAATATTGGGGGTCAACTAATGTCAACTGAACTTGTAAAAATTCAGCCAGCCACTAAAAGGTCTTGGAAATATTTCACCTTCATTTTGTTCATTTTGAAACCCTGTTACAATTTCCACTCTCATAGAGTCTGTTCTGAATGTATTGTAGTCTTTGAAGACTATTACTAGGGATCCCAATGAGAAGTGTATTGCAGTAAGCCAGCCTGGAGGAGAAAAAAGCATGAACTAGCTTTCCATCATCTGATAAGGTGAAAGTGGGATGGGGTTTGGCAATATTTCTGCAATGATGAAAACAGATCTTGCAAAGGTGTTTGATATGGGCTTCAAAGGTGAGTTGAGAGTCAAATTTTACACCAAGGTTGGTGACTGACGAGGGGATGGGAACATTGTGGTCAGAGAATGTAATACTGGTTATGAAGGATGACTGGATCTGGTGTGGGGTGCCAACCAAGATTGCTTCATTTTTGGAGCTGTTCAGCTGGAGAAATTTGTGATTCATCCACACCTTTATCTCCTCCAGACAGGCAGTGAGTATAGATAAAGAGGATAATGAAGATGATGATGGTGAAGCTGCAGAGGAGTGTGTATCTGTTTTTATATAAAGTTGTCTCATCAGCGTAGCAATGAAATTAAATTCCATAGCAACTTATAACATGACCAAGGGGGAGCATGTATAGATTGAACAGGATGGAGCCAAAAACTGACCCCTGGGGGATCCCACAGGTGACAGTGTGTGTCCGGGATCTTGCATTTCTAAAGGAAATATGCTCTGTTCCATCAGTGAGGTAAGACTGAGACCAGTTCAGGGCCATACCAGAAAATACAATACACTGTAAAAAATGATTTGTTGTTTTAACTTAAAAAAGTTAGTGAAAGGGTTGCCTTAAGGGCTGCCTTAAAATTTTGAGTTCACTGAAATTAATATAGTAAGTTCACAACAATTTAACTTACTATGTGAATTCCAGTGAACTCAAAATTTTAATGCAGCCCTTGCACTAACTTTTTTAAGTTAAAACAACAAATATTTTTTTTTTTACAGTGTAGTATGATGTAGCTGATTTGAGGAGTATATCATGGTCAACAGTGTTGAATGCAGCAGACAAATCAAGAAGAATGAGGAAGGAAGGTGAGCCAGCATCAGCTGCCATTAGTAGGTTGCTTGTAACTCTAACCAGAGCTGTTTCTGTGCTGTGGGCAGAGCAGAAACCAGACTGCAATTTTTCAAAAAAGGTTGTTGTGCATGAGGTGGTCCTGAAGGTAGGCTGCAACTACTTTTCCCAGTATTTTAGAGAGGAATGGGAGATTGTAAATGGGCTTGTAATTGCCAAAAATTTCTGGATCAAGAGTGGGTCTTTTGAGAAGTGGTCTGATTATATACTGTAGTGGCTTTTAGAGCAGATGGAATATACAGTCATGCTTGAAAGTTTGTGAACCCTTTAGAATTTTCTATATTTCTGCACAAGTATGACCTAAAACTTCAGATTTTCACACAAGTCCTAAAAGTAGATAAAGAGAACCCAGTTAAACAAATGAGACAAAAATATTATACTTGGTCATTTATTTATTGAGGAAAATGATCCGATATTAAAGATCTGGGCGGCATGGTGGTGTAGTGGTTAGCACTGTCGCCTCACATCAAGAAGGTCCGGGTTCAAGCCCCGTGGCCGGTGAGGGCCTTTCTGTGCGGAGTTTGCATGTTCTCCCCGTGTCCGCGTGGGTTTCCTCCGGGTGCTCCGGTTTCCCCCACAGTCCAAAGACATGCAGGTTAGGTTAACTGGTGACTCTAAATTGACCGTAGGTGTGAATGTGAGTGTGAATGTTTGTCTGTGTCTATGTGTCAGCCCTGTGATGACCTGGCGACTTGTCCAGGGTGTACCCCGCCTTTCGCCCGTAGTCAGCTGGGATAGGCTCCAGCTTGCCTGCGACCCTGTAGAACAGGATAAAGTGGCTAGAGATAATGAGATGAGATGAGATTAAAGATCTGTGAGTGGCAAAAGTATGTGAACCTCCAGGATTAGCAGTTGATTTGAAGGTGAAATTAGAGTCAGGTGTTTTCAATCAATGGGATGACAATCAGGTGTGACTGGGCCCCCTGTTTTATTTAAAGAACAGGGATCTATCAAAGTCTGATCTTCACAACACATGTTTGTGGAAGTGTATCATGGCATGAATAAAGGAGATTCCTGAGGACGTCAGAAAAAGCGTTGTTGATGCTCATCAGGCTGGAAAAGGTTACAAAACCATCTATAAAGAGTTTGGATTCCACCAATCCACTGTCAAACAGATTGTGTACAAATGGGGGAAATTCAAGACCATTGTTATCCTCCCCACGAGTGGTTGACCAACAAGGTCACTCCAAGAGCAAGGCAGTGTCATAGTCGGTGAGGTCACAAAGGACCCCAGGGTAACTTCTAAGCAACTGAAGGTCTCTCTCACATTGGCTAATGTTCATGAGTCCATCATCAGGAGAACACTGAACAACAATGGTGTGCATGGCAGGGTTGCAAGGAGAAAGCCACTGCTCTCCAAAAAGAACATTGCTGCTTGTCTACAGTTTGCTAAAGATCACATGGACAAGCCAGAAGGCTATTGGAAAAATGTTTTGTGGACAGATGAGAACAAAATAGAACTTTTTGGTTGAAATGAGAAGTGTTATGTTCCGAAAAAGGAAAACACTGCATTCCAGCATAAGAACCTTATCCCATCTGTGAAACATGGTGGTAGTATCACCATGGTAGTATCAGATTTGGGCCTGTTTTGCTGCTTCTGGGCCAGGATGGCTTGCCATCATTGATGGAACAATGAATTCTGAATTATACCAGCAAATTCTAAAGGAAAATGTCAGTTCATCTGTCCATGAACTGAATCTCAAGTGAAGGTGGGTCATGCAGCAAGACAACGACCCTAAGCACACAAGTTGTTCTCCCAAAGAATGGTTAAAGAAGAATAAAGTTAATGTTTTGTAATGGCCAAGTCAAAGTCCTGACCTTAATCCAATCGAAATGTTGTGGAAGGACCTGAAGCGAGCAGTTCATGTGAGGAAACCCACCAACATCCCAGAGTTGAAGCTGCTCTGTATGGGGGAATGGGCTAAATTTCCTCCAAGCTGGTGTGCAGGACTGATCAACAGTTACCGGAAACATTTAGTTGTAGTTATTGCTGCACAAGTGGGTCACACCAGATACTGAAAGCAAAGGTTCACATATTTTTGCCACTCACAGATATGTAATATTGGATCATTTTCCTCAATAAATAAATGACCAAGATTATATTTTTGTCTCATTTTTTAAACTGGGTTCTCTTTATCTGCTTTTAGGACTTGTGTGAAAATCTGATGATGTTTTAGGTCATATTTATGCAGAAATATAGAAAATTCTAAAGGGTTCACAAACTTTCAAGCACCACTGTAGCTATCCTGAAGGGAGAGGTTTATTATAGTGGTGATCAAGGGACTTGTATCAGATATATTTGCTTTCACTTGGGCTGTAGGAAAGGGGTGAAGGGCACAGGTGGATGGTTTCATTCTCCTGATGATATCTTCAACCTCTTGCTGTGAAATTTCAGGGAAGCAGTTAAGGGCCTGGGAGATCCCAAACTGTGAGTAAGCAGTCAGGACAGGTAGAGTGGAGGAGCCAGAAATGACAGAATGAATTGAGTCAATTTTTGTTATGAAGAAGGAATTATTACAGTGCTCTTCTGTAGTTTCTGTAAGTGAGGCGGTTTGTTGTTTGAGAAGATCATTGATCCTGGAGAATAGCTGCATGGAATTTCCATGACTATTTTGAATAAATGAATGAATGTCAAAGGCCAACTAACACCCACATAATATACACACACGTACACATGCATGCTGTACTGGACAAAATCATGCAGACACTGGTCAAGATCCTCAGTCAGTGATGACTTTAAACATTGGGATGGAGGTGGGAGAGGTTTAATCCTAGTGTGGTATGTGCAGATTGGCTCCTGAGACCTCCATGCTGAGCAGAGTCCATCCAGAACAGCGCGCGCACGCACACACACACACACACACAAAATAAAAAATAAATAAAAAATCCAGCAAGTGGCAACTACACAAGACAAAGACATTATTGATGAGAGAGAGAAGAGGAGAACTGCCAGATAGGCCCTCGCTGGCAGGAAGAACATGGCCACTTAAACAACCAATTTCCATATCCATGCCGGGCTGAAGCATTTACAGGCTCATGAAAACTAGACAGAGCATGATTAGGAAGAAAAAAAAATCATTTTAGTCTGATGAATCCCAACTTAACTGCAACATGAAGGTGGTAGTGTTGCAACCCTGCATCGACAGTAGAACTTGTCTAACATCAACAACCTGGGAGGGAGTAGTGTGGGGAATGCCCTCCCAGAACACATCAGGGTCCCTGAATAGTAGATGAGCACCATCCAAATGCCCAAGCCCATCTGCAGATTGCTACCCGACCACAAAACACACGTTGTCCCAAACTGGTTCCACAAGAATGGCAATCAGTTCAGTGTACTTCAGTGAATATCTTACCAATATCCTAACCAGTCTAGCTTCAACATGACACACTGCAAAGAGACTTCCCTTGTGGCCATTACTGAGAAGCATCATACCACTATATCATGCAAACAGTCATCAGTCCTCATCTTCTGTAACCTTTCAGCAGTCTTCAGTGGAATAAATCACAAGACTCTTTTTCCACCTTTTATGTGATATTGCAATTAACCTAATTCATCTGAGAAAACAAATAGAAACATGTTAGGGAAAAAGATAAAATATGAGTGTGTGAATATGATAAATTATGAGTGAATATGAGAAATACCAGTACATGAATGTGCACACCCTTACCCTTATAATGGGTATGTGACTGCTCAGAATTAACTGGACAAATTTACAGTGTCTTGCAAAAGTATTCATCCCCCTTGGTGTTTGTCCTGTTTTGCTGCATAACAAGATGGAATTAAAGTGGTAATGGGGGAAGGTCAATTTAGAGCTAGGGGATACCACACAGTTCTATAATATTCAAGCAAAAAATATATTAATAATGTATAAAGATGTGCTGACCAAAAGAAATAAGAGGAAGCCACTGCTATCTTTGCAGGACAGATTATTTGTATATCCATATCCAGACCATTCTCTGGCAGTTAGAAGGGGTGAAATAGAACTGTCCACTTACTACAAACTTACAAGCTTTAAAATAACATAGTATTTGTCACATTGGATCTGGAGGTGGATGCAAGTGTTTATTTACACAGCCACATCTTCAAAACACAATGCTACACAAAAAAAAAAATCACAAACAAAACAACTTAGCATGGACAAGAGCAAAGAATTAGGCAAACAAACATGGACAATAACAGACTGTCAAGATGTGAAACAAATGGTTTGGTCATATTGCACCTTTGTATTCCAAGTGAAATACCTCACAAAGTCTTTGTGAGTTAGGAGTCCTTAAATAATCACTGTGCTGTGATAGGAAACAGGTGTTTGCAATCATGGCTGTGATATGTCCATAGGACACAATGCACTTTGGGAAATATAGTCTGGATCTGAGACCAAGAAGTATGGCTCAGAATTGTAGTTTGGCACCTCACAGTGGTGGGTTACCCAAAAGTCTCATAATGCTAAGAGCATCTTAAATAGGAGAGAGAGTGTTCATTTTGCTGCTCACTCCTCCATTTAACAATGATCTGCGATGCTTTTGGGCAACCCACCCCAGGTTGGCACCAACCTGACACTACCACAAGAGGCTTCACTAGTGAAAAATATACTAAAATTTGTGCAAGTGTATTGTAAATATATGAAAAAATGTATTCTAAATATATATTAATTTCCAAGGTGTTGAAACATTGATTACACTTTTGATTTAATGGTCATACAGTATACTTTTTCAAAATGCATTATGGTAAAATATGCAGCATACATATTACTGAACATTTCTGGGTAATTTACGAAAATAGTATTGAACTACAAAAATTACACATTTATTTTATAGTTTCATAAATGTGTAATTGGTCTAAGCATATGCTGTAAAATATTTTTGACTTGGGATTGGCATTTGAAATGACTTTTTCATGAGGTGATGTTTATAATTATAAAAGACTTTATATAAAGACTTTATGTTGTTAAGCTAGAATATATGTTATATGTTATAGGTTGTTAAGCTAAAATATAGCACAGGTATATTTGCAAAAGCTTAAGTCATGTATTCATGCTGTGTGTTTTGGTACATTTCTAACAGAATGCAAATCATAATACTATTTCAATTTCAGTCAAACTATACTGTATGTGAGTCATGAATTAAAATGCATGTACATTTAAAATACACTACATGGCCAAAACTTTGTGGACACCTAACAGTGATGATCAGGTGTCCATAAACATGTGGACATATAGTGTAGTTCCATTTAAATACTAAGTACACCTAAGTCAGAGAAACTTTTTAATTGTTAACTTTTTTTAAAATAAAATACTTTCATTTTAGCAGGTGTACATAAGGTGGGACAGCTATGATATCAAACTGTTCAGAATGGGCCACCCAGAATAATAGTTAACCCTAAATAAATTTTCCAATATCCATTGACATATGTTTTGACATAAAATGCTCTGAATACAGCCTAAGTGCCCCTCAAATAGTGACAGCAACTTCCTAGCATCCATCATTTTGGCTTAAATTCTTTTCACCCTTTTCTCTCTCCTCCTCTCTCTCATGCTCTCACTTTCTTTTCCTAACTGTGCTTCCTTCCCTTTCCCTTTTAGATGCAGGATGCTATGGGCTATGAGCTTCCCTGGGTCTATTTTGTCAGTCTCGTCATCTTTGGATCCTTTTTCGTTCTAAATCTGGTTCTTGGGGTATTGAGTGGGTAAGCAGCATGCATGTGCATGTGCCATATGTGTATGAATGTGCGTTTATGGACTCTGTTGTCTAGCCACAGAGTAGAACAACACTTGAACTTATGGAGCATCTTTCATCTGACAAGGAGAAGGAACAGAGAGCCAGAGAAAGACAGATGTTTCATTCATTAAAATGAAAGGCCCATTACATTGTTCTTAGCCAGTCATATGCTAATCATCCCTCTCTCTTTCCATTTCTCCATCTCTCCTTTTTGTCCCTATTCCCAGGTGAATGATGCTGTAGGGAACGCCTGGCCATGGCTTTATTTTGTTACTCTAATCATCATTGGCTCATTTTTTGTTCTTAACTTGGTTCTGGGGGTCCTGAGCGGGTAAGAGACAGATTATCATGCAGACAGAAAACAGCTTGGATTACCTGATGAGAGATTGGAATCTTAAATAAGCCAGAATAAAATAAGATACAAAAAAAGAAAGCAATCTAAAAAAAATGGTTAAAATAAATTATATCGATGCACCTTTTGGAAAGTACAAAAGAATGTACAGAGATAATTGATACATTAGAACTAGGAATCCTCCATTTAAAGATGAACTAGAAGATACCACAAGCATGATAACTTTTTCATCTGTTAGTTATTTACACCAACATCAAAAACCTAAATGATATTTTAGATTACTATCTTTATCTTTAAATGTGGGTGGTAGCCTTCAAATACTTGGCATGGTGTCATTTTGATATTTCCTCATATACAAACCGGTATGTTTTCCTAAACTGAAAATAAACATTTAAAATCTGGGTTCCTCCAGAAGAAAATTGCGTTTATTGGTCATTTATTTATTGAGGAAAATGATCCAATGTTACAGATCTGTGAGTGGCAAAAGTATGTGAACCTCTAGAATTAGCAGTTAATTTGAAGGTGAAAGTAGAGTCGGATGTTTTCAATAAATGGGATGATAATCAGGTGTGAGTGGGCCCCCTGTTTTATTGAAAGAACAGGGATCTGCCAAAGTTTGATCTTCACAGCACATGTTTGTGGAAGTGTATCATGGCACGAACAAAGGAGATTTCCAAGGACCTCAGAAAAAATGTTGTTGATGCTCATCAGGCTGGAAAAGGTTATAAAACCATCTCTAAAGAGTTTGGACTCCACAGTCAGACAGATTGTGTACAAATGGAGGAAATTCAAGACCATTGTTACCCTCCCCAGGAGTGGTCAACCAACAAAAATCACTCCAAGAGCAAGGCATGTAATAGTTGGCGAGGTCACAAAGGACCCCAGGGTAACTTCTAAGCAACTGAAGGCCTCTCTCACATTGGCTAATGTTCATGAGACCGCCATCAGGAGAACACTGAACAACAATGGTGTGCATGGCAGGGTTGCAAGGAGAAAGCCACTGCTCTCCCAAAAGAACATTGCTGCTCGTCTGCAGTTTGCTAAAGATCACGTGGACAAGCCAGAAAGCTATTGGAAAAATGTTTTGTGGACGGATGAGACCAAAATAGAACTTTTTGGTTTAAATGAGAAGCGTTATGTTTGGAGAAAGGAAAACACTGCATTCCAGCATAAGAACCTTATCTCATCTGTGAAACATGGTGGTGGTAGTATCATAGTTTGTGCCTGTTTTGCTGCATCTGGGCCAGGATGGCTTGCCATCATTGATGGAACAATGAATTCTGAATTATACCAGTGAAATTCTAAATGAAAATGTCAGGACATCTGTCCATGAACTGAATCTGAAGAGAAGGTGGGTCATGCAGCAAGACAATGACCCCAAGCACACAAGTTGTTCTACCAAAGAATGGTTAAAGAAGAATAAAGTTAATGTTCTGGAATGGCCAAGTCAAAGTCCTGACCTTAATCCAATCGAAATGTTGTGGAAGGACCTGAAGTTCATGTGAGGAAACCCACCAACATCCCAGTGTTGAAGTTGTTCTGTACAGAGGAATGGGCTAAAATTCCTCCAAGCCAGTAGGCGGGACTGATCAACAGTTACCGGAAACATTTAGTTGCAGTTATTACTGCACAAGGGGGTCACACCAGATACTGAAAGCAAAGGTTCACATACTTTTGCCACTCACAGATATGTAATATTGGATCATTTTCCTCAATAAATAAATAACCAAGTATAATATTTTGTCTCATTTGTTTAACTGGGTTCTCTTTATCTACTTTTAGGACTTGTGTGAAAATCTGATGACTTTTAGGTCATTTTTATGCAGAAATATAGAAAATTCTAAAGGGTTTACAAACTTTCAAGCACCACTGGAAATAAAATGAAGTCAGACCAGATTAGCAATCCAGAGTATAAAGACTTGGTAATGCCAGACCAAGGTACAGAGCATATACTTTGCGCTGTGTGTGAAGAGAGTCCTTATACGTTGCACACTGATGAGTCTGTAATGAGAAACAGGTGTTTAGTGTTCTGGAGATTCGGAGTGGTGCGTGGTGGTCATGTTTGAAGATCGCTGCACATTCTGGTAATTGAAGTCTTGTAGGTGAACTACAGCAGACCTGACAGGACCCCCACCCCCACCACAAGGAGCTCACCCTGGGAGTGATTCTTTCCTTTGGGCTACCTCGGGGTCAAGGAGCTGTGTTTTTTTTTTTTTCAGGGTGGTTTGCATGAAAGTTTTGACAAAGTGGGGGGTCTAAGATGTCCTTCACTTGGACACAACTGTGTTCCTCAGGGCCATAGCCTTCCCACTCCACCAAATATTCCAGGTTGCCTCATTTGCGGCGAGAATGGGGGATACTGTGAATGTCAATGGGTTGCCCATCCAGGATGAGAGGTGCAGGAGGTGAAGTGGAGGGGATATTGGTGGCTAGGGGTCCAAAAATGGCAGATTTTAGGCATGATACATGGAATGTGGGTGAAAGATGGCTGTGTTGTGGCAGGTCAAGTTTGTAAGTGAGATTGTTTGTTCTTTGTAGAATTTTGAAGGAGCTGATGTACTTAGCACTGAGTTTTTTGCAGGTTTGGTGTTCTCTGATGTCTTTGGTGCATAGCCAAAACTATGATATTGGTGAGAGTTTCTCCTCTATGATGGGTGATATTGGGAGAGTTTCTCCTCTATGATGGTCCGCAAAGTGCTTATATTTTTGTGCTACTAGTTCTAAGTGCTAGTGGACACTCCCTCACATCTGTTCACTCCATCTGTACCATTCATCAACTGCAGGTACATTGGTGGGGGGAGTCATCCCACAGAAAGAGGGGAGGTTGATAGTCCAGTGCACATTGAAATGGCATAAGTTGGGTGTCAGAGTGTCTGAGTGAATTCTGTGCATATTCAGCCCACAGCAGGAACTGAGCCCAGTCTTTCTGATTTTCTGAGTAGCGTACTCTTAGGAAGTATCCAGTTGGCTCTTTCTGCCTGGACTGAGAGTGATAACCTGAAGTCAGACTTACTGATACCCCCAATTTGTCCATAAATTTTGCCCAGAACCATGATGAGAACTGAAGCCCCTGATCATTGATTGCATCCTTGGGGATGCCAAAGTATCAGAATACATGGGTGAAGAGGAGTTCCCCTGTTTCAGAAGCTATAGGAAGGCCTGCTAATGGGATGTGTCTTAGAGATTTAGAGAAGTGACTGATGATGACCATGATGACTGTATTCTTTTGTGATTCGGAAAGATCAGTGATGAAATCAATGGTGATGTGGGACCATGGACATTGAGGTGTGGGCAATGGCATGAGTTTCCCCCCTAGGAGTGACCAGGGCTTGAGCTCCTGCTGAGGAAGATGAGATGAATTTGTTGATGTCCATGAGTATGTTCGGTCACCAGTATTTAGCTTTGTGTAGTTGATATGTTTGTTGCCTCCCAGCATGTCCTGTGGCAGGGGTAGTGTGTGCCCAACTGATAAGCTATCCATGCAGATATGTGGAACATACGTGAGGTTGGAACTCCTGACTGACTTGGGGTGTGTTAGGAGTGCCTGCAAAACAGCCACTATCAGCTAGGAAATGCAAGCTTCCATCTCCCCAGGTCGCTGCTGTTGTTCTCCTAAAAATTGTCCCTGTGTGGCAAAGGCAGCCTGGATTATCTCGTCTGCTACAGCCATGAGAGGGTAATGTATTCTCTCAAATAAACAAGCAACAGTTGGATGCAATTGCGAGTGAGTTTAATAACAGGCTGATAAACAAATCCATGATAAGGCAAAAGCAGGATCACAAAACAGGCAGGGGTCATCTGAGGCACAGAGTATCAGAGGCAAAGACAGCAGGGATAATCTTAAAAAAAAAATTAAGTCAGACCAGAGTAGTAATACAGAGTATAAAGGCTTGGTAACATCGGACACAAAGTACAGAGCATATACTTCACACTGAGTGTGTGTGAAGAGAGTCATTATATGTTGTGCAGTGAAGAGGCTGTAATGAGGAACAGATGTTTAGTATATTAATGACTACTACACATTCTGGGAATTGGAGTCTTGTGTGTGAAGGGGAGGAGACGTGACCGACATAAAGCACTTTGTGCCGCCTGGCTTGAAAAGTGCTATTAATAAAGGTATTTATTATTATTATTATTATTATTATTATTATTATAAGTGAGGCTGTGGGCCAGATTTGATCCACAAGCCATGTGTTTGACCTATGTAATATAGAAGTTTCTCAGGAGAAATTTTGTCAGATGTCAGGTAACAATACTGAATAATAGTTTGCCCTCAATTGCCTGTGCTATTTACATGCCAGTCTAAGGTGACTAGAGTCTTCCATGATGCACTTTGTTTTTCTGAGGCAATGCATGGTATAAATGTCCTGGATTGCTGGGAGCCTTATGCCAATGATCCTTTGAGCTGCTTTTACCACCTTTTCAAGGTGCCCTGTGCTGTGCAGCTGCCATAGCAGGATGTAATATACCCTGTGAGGATGGATTGCACAGAGCACCTGTAGAAACTGGTGAGGAGTGTAGTGGAAATCAAGGCTTTCCTCAGATGCTTGAGGAATTGAAGGTGTTTGTGGGCCTTTTTAATGGCAGCTGCCATATGCACTGTCCACTTGAGGTTATCACTGAGCATGACCCCCAAGGAATCTTGTTTTGTATTGGCCACTCTGTTGTCATTTGCCATGACATAGGTGTCATGACATTAGTGCACAATAATATAGGTGAATACACTCCTCTTGGGAGTGGATTGTGGATTGAAATCACACTAAAAAGGAAATATATATTTTAACGATAGTCTTTTTGGCTAGAAAGTGAGGGAGAGAATGAATTATAATATTGCCCACCTGATGCCTGTTTGTGATTTCTATTAATTCTCTCTCACTCTCACTCTCTCACTCATAGATTTCTTGTTTTGTGTTGGCTTTAAGCCCTAGTGTGATTGTGTATTAAATTTTTTTTATGCTTTGGTAATGTTTTCTTTTCTCAGTCAGTTGCAATGTCTATGTGTGTACAGGTTGATTTAAGTGGTCAAGTTGGGTTCTGCTATTTTAGTCATTACAAAGATTGACAATATTCGGATTAGAATTCTATTTCTGCTTGAAGCTGTGGAAATGGCCTAATGAAGTAGTAACTATGGTAATGACAATACAGTGGCCAACACAAAACAAGTATTATTGTAAATAGCAGAACCCAAAAGTTGGGTTCTGCTATTTTAGTCATTACAAAGATTGACAATATTCGGATTAGAATTCTATTTCTGCTTGAAGCTGTGGAAATGGCCTAATGAAGTAGTAACTATGGTAATGACAATACAGTGGTCAACACAAAACAAGTAATATTGTAAACAATATTTACAATACTTACACAATACAATCTGTAATTCTTAAAATTAAATAATTTTAAAGGTCCTCAGATCCATACGCAAACTGATTTCAAAAGCCACTCCCCCATGGCATGGACTGGATTAATTTCAACTTTATGTGTCTGTTTGAATTTCAACGTTGCTACTAAACCTGTGAAGGAAGCAGAGAAAATGTCCTTATGTGCAGCACTTCTCATCAACAGAACCATGATGAAAAGAATGGGAATGAGTGGAGCCAGGATCGACTTGTAAGGCATCATTCTCTGACATTAGGGACACGGCAGACAAAAATTGTGCACTTCAGCTACCATGCCTGGCCAGTGGAACCTTTCCCAGATCTTCTCCAAGGTGTTATGGGGCCCCAAGTGGCCTCCTAGAGGATAGGTGTGGGCCAGGTACATGATGGCATTAATCTTAGTGCAGGGCATGATGAGGAGGTCTCAGGGTTCATCACGGCAACTGTAGTGGTAGGAGGAAGTAGGCAGTGAGAAGTGACTGGTTGGGATCTTGGCTAGAGCTCATCATTGTTGTCTTCTCCATCTGGGGTTCCATTGCCTCCTCTCCAATATGGAGTGGAGAACCCTGTCCTGTTTCTCCCTACTAGCAGGGGCACAGGCAGATCTGGGAAAAGCTCAATGGTTAGTTCACTTCTTCAGCTTCCTACCTGGACCTCTGCAGCAGAAACCTCCCTCATGTCCCTATGCACACAGGTCAACACCATGGTTCCACTGGGTTGCACAGCTGCAGGTAGGACTGACAGATAAACCAAGGTGATGGTGCTCCCTGAATCAAGCACAGCCAGCAATGGCACTCTATTCAGCTGGAGGGTGATGTTAGGTGTGCTGGCAAGAAGGGCATTGTGTACTGTGCAGCCAGCTAGCCAGGACTTGTGAACTAGGGGAGGTGAGTGCCTATCTTTTTCAGTGGGCATAGATTCATCTGGAGGTGAGGTCAGTTTTGGTCCTGTGACCATCTTGAAGCTGCAAGAGCTGTATTGGGATGGTGGTGGAACTCTATGTGGGGCTTGGAGTTCTGTCTCTGTCTCTCCCCATGGTGATGGTAGCCAGAGCACAGTCAAGAGTGACAATCATAAGCCATGGAGTCTTTGCTGTCGACCTGCCCATGGCCCTCCTTTCTTCTCTGGGGAGTGCACTCAGAAACTTGTTGAGAGCGACATGCTCAATGATTTCTGCAGGGGATAGTTGTTCTGGCTGGAGTCACCTCTGAGCAATGTGCAGGAGCATGTCCATTTGACCACTTGGCTTCTGGCCAGGTTGGTAGGCCCAATGATGGAACTCAGTGGTGGCTTTGGTGGATGACCGCCCACAGCAGGACAGGGCTTCTTCTTTGAGGGTACTGCAGTCCTCTGCATCTTTGTTGGACAGCACATAATAGGCCTGCTTTGCCTCCCTGGTGAGCAGTATTGCTGGGGCACAATCTTGTTGGAACCAACCATCTTGAATACCAATCCTCTTGAAAGTGTCCAGGAATGCCTTCATTGGTGGTCAACATGGTGCACTGGACATCTTGGGCAGGGCTGGAGAGGGATTGCAGTGGCTGGAGCAGCATGTTGAAAGTCAGCAGCTCCTAGGTCACTGCATGGAGGCAGTGAGGCATCTCCTGGGAGAGCTGGGATTGCTGGGGACTGACCTTGAGGAGGGTCCAGGTTGAGGGGGTTGGGTCTGGGTCTGATGCCTGCATTCTCCACCAGTGTTGCACCCTCTAGTGCTTGGGATAAGACAAATATAGACACAGGAGGCAGGATAAAGGTGCAAGGAAAAGTGCTCTTTATTTACAAGTGAGGCAGGGAAAAGGGTAGAAGGAGTGAGTGCAGTTTTGGTGCAGGGTCTTGGAGCTTGAGTGGAGGGATGAAGAGAGGATGTCCCTGGAGGGCTGCCACTCACTAGAGGCATCAAGGATGGGAGGCACTTCTGCTGGTGTAATGGACAGCATTGTCAGAGCTTGTATCTGGAGGCAAAAAAGAGAGCAAAGCAGAATTAGTCCCACTTTTCACCATCCTCTTATTCACAGGTCTGGAGAAGTGCTGTCCTTTTGCATCCTCCTAGTGTCTAGTGGAGGGTGAGTGGGAGTGCTAATCAGTGAGCTCCAGCCACACAGGATTAGGTCTCCCCACCCTTCTGTGATGTGCTCAGTATTTATCAACAGTGGTGCTGGAGCAGAGCTGTACTTTCAGCACTGTTGCAGTAGGGACATCAAGGTGCTGTCCTTTCAGCACCACCGTGGCAGCATGGCAAGGGGCACTTGCGCTGTTGTATGCTAGGGCTGCTGGCCCACCATTGTCACAAAGGAAACATCTACATATAGATACAGTACCAGTCAAAAGTTTGGACATACCTTTAAATTCAATGGTGTTTCTTTATTTTTATTAATTAAAAGACATTTCATGTCTTAAAGTAATGATGGACTGTTGAACTTTGTTGAGCAGTTCTTGACATAATATGGATTACTAAGATTGTGAAAAAGGGCTATTTACTGTATTTTTATTATTTACTATTTCCAGTTTGATGGTCTCAAAAGCACTTATAAGGCAAGAAATTCCACTAATTAACTTTTGGCAAGGCACATCTGCTAATTGAAAAGCATTCCAGGTGACTACCTCATGAAGCTGGTTAATATGATATCACTTATGTGCAAAGTTGTCATCAAGGTAAATGGTGGCTACTTTGAAGAATCTAAAGTATGAACCATATTATTTAAAAAAATTTTGTTTACCACATAATTCCATATATGTTCCATGTATAAGTTCATAGTTGTGATGTCCATATTCTACAATGTAGAAAATAGTCAAAATACAAAAAAAAAAAACCTCTGAATGAGTAGGTGTGTCCAAACTTTTGACTAGTACTGTATATACATATTCTATATACATAGTAAATTTATCAGTACCAATATCATTGTTTTCAGATATTAGATATTGCTACATGATTTCTAATTTCCTGGAATCAACTATTCCTACCAGTGCGTCTCTCACCACTTATATAATTCTAAACAGTGGCATTGTTCTGTTTAATGTACTGCTCCTGTTTTCAGTGCCGTGAAATGCAGAGTATTCTCAGTCCTCTGCTCCCATCTACTGGTAAATGTTGGTAGCGTTTCGTGTTTAAGGAATCGACTGATGATGTTATAAGCATTGGACGTTATTCTACTTGGGAAACAGAGCATGGTGCTCTACTCTTGCTTGACGATTCTAACGTTACTTGTTAGTGTGCTTGCAAAAGCACACTATTGTTCTTCTTAAGTTTTATTTTTATTATTATTTGTTTTCACCCGTTTTTTGGATCCACTCCTCCTCCTAGGGCTTTCGAGATAGAGACATCGTTCCAACGCTGAAACATAGGGCCCGATCTGGAATGGTGTGCTTGTTAAAATGGTTGCACTACCCTTTGTCGTTCGTTTGGTATTCTCGTTTTTCGGCAAAATTCCGTGCTCGTTAGGCGCGCGCCCAAGGCGTGCCTTCAGGTGCACATGCTAAGGCGCGCAGGACTGACACCGTTCTGCGCAAGCGCAACACAATCGCACTAGAAAGCATGTTCAAGCTGCCAGTGTAGCTGCAGAATAATACAGCCTACTCTGCCCCTGGCAGTGACGGTCTCTGCTATGCCATGTTTAGACAACTCCCTGACGACGTTTTAGAAATAATCCTTAAGCTGTTTAACAAAGTGTGGAAGGAGGGTACATTACCAACGGCATGGAAAAGATTAATAATCCTCCCATTTCATAAACCTGGTAAAGATAAAAGTGATCCAGGTAATTATAGACCAATAGCCCTCACCTCACACCTGGGCAAATTAATGGAAAAAATGGTTGTGACTAGACTAAACTACTATCTAGAATATAATAATTTACTCCATAGCTATTAAACGGGATTTAGAAAACAAAGCTCAACTATAGATGCACTGGTCAAATTCACAAATGAAATTGAGAAAACATTGACTATGAAAGAAGCGATGGTAGCAATTTTCCTGGATATTGAAAAGCTTATGACATAATGTGGAGAGAAGGACTATTAATCAAACTAAAAAAAATGGGCATCGAAGGGAAGATGTACAACTATATTTTAAATTTCCTATTACAACGCACCTTGAGGGTTAGAGTTGGGGAAGCTGTTTCAAAGGAGTTCCCAGTGGAAGGTGGAATTCCGCAGGGTAGTGTGATTAGCCCAATTTTATTTAATATTATGATTAATGATATTTTTGAGAAATTGAACAGAATGAATGATGGTCTACTTTATGCTGATGATGCCGTCATTTGGAGAAGGGGGAATAATATCCCGCATATCACTAAAACAATACAGAAGGACTTGTATATCTTAGAACAATGGGGAGTGGAGTGGGGTTTTAAGTTTTCTGTGCAAAAATCACAAGTGTCATACTTCACAAGGAAGAAAGTCCCAGAAAACCATGAAGTCTTACTTTACAACCACCCGCTCAAAAGAGGAGAAGGTTTCAAGTATCTGGGTCTATGGTTAGACAACAAACTCACCTGGAAACAACATATTGAATACATAGAAACAAAGTGCAAAAAGGTTCTGAACTTGATGCGAATGGTTTCTGGTCTTTGTTGGGGAGCAGATAGACAATCTTTACTCAATATTTATAAAGCGTTGATAAGGTCAAATATTGATTATGGTTGTATAGTGTATGGCTCTGCTTGTAAAACATCCCTCTTGAAACTCGAAAGAGTACACTCAAGGGCCCTGAGAATAGCCCTGGGTGCTATTAAGACAACTCCCATTAGTGCCTTACTCTCAAGTTCCGAATAATAGCACAGTTGGGAATAAGAGTGTAGGGCGGCAAAATGGGCAAAAATTAATAAGAGTGTAGGGTGGAAATAAACATGCAGGCCGGAAAATTCTCGAGTTTCGAATAATAGTGCAGTTGGGAATAAGAGTATAGGATGGCACATTAGGACAAATATAATAAGCGATAAGCACATTTGTAGTCTAGAAAATTATGCTGAACAGATCTTGGAGACAGGGCGGCACGGTGGTGTAGTGGTTAGCGCTGTCGCCTCACAGCAAGAAGGTCCTGGGTTCGATCCCCGGGGCCGGCGAGGGCCTTTCTGTGCAGAGTTTGCATGTTCTCTGCGTGGGTTTCCTCCGGGTGCTCCGGTTTCCCCCACAGTCCAAAGACATGCAGGTTAGGTTAACTGGTGACTCTAAAGTGAATGTTTGTCTGTGTCTATGTGTCAGCCCTGTGATGACTTGTCCAGGGTGTACCCTGCCTTTTGCCCATAGTCAGCTGGGATAGGCTCCAGCTTGCCTGCGACCCTGTAGACGGATAAAGCGGCTAGAGATAATGAGATGAGATGAGATGAGATCTTGGAGACCAAATATCAATTGATATTTGAAAAAACCAGACAAATCATATCATGGCTGTCAAAATTTCTTGTTCGTGTTCTTTTTATCTAAAACAAAAAGAATATCTGGATACTAGTAGAGTACTTTTGCTTGAGAAACTCAAGTATGCAAATTGCTTTAATTTACCTTTATTTAAGGTCTTAAAACATCAAAATTCTAATTTAAAAATGTCAAAATTTTATTACAGAGGCAGAGGAAGACTTTATTGCACCATTTGAATCCAGCAGGTGAAAGAGCATGAACCGTTAAGTCTTCATCCGATTCTTCAACAATATCACAATTAGAATATGAAGGGATGATCAGCCAATAGATACAAATGCCTCTTAATTCCAATTAATACAATATGACTTAAGGAAAAAGGCTATATCTTAATGCTTTATTACTTCACTTCTGTGTTTAGTCCCAATCAGTGATGTACGGGGGATTTGGAGAAAATTTTTTGACATGACCATGTCAAAAAATTGTCTCCGGTTCCCCCGTACATCACTGATTGGGACTATTCTGTGTGCAGATATGCACTACAAAATATATGTACATAGCCAATGGACATACACACTGTTTTTAGTCGGCACACATCATTGCATTGTAATTCACTTCTATGCTATTATATCTCAAGAATATGCTACCTTATGGAACTGGATGGGTGAAATTCATGTCAATTTTCGGTGGATTGAAATCGAACATAGATACCGTTGTTTACCACCGGCAGTGTTGTTGGTGCATAGGCGGTGCTTCGTTGTGTCTGCGCATGTGCGTAGTGAGTCGTCTGTGTTCAGGCGTTATTTTCGCTCATTCGTCACACGTGCTTGTATTGACAAATAGAATAAGCGTGTAGGCCTGAATAAGACCGTGCAGGCGGGAATTTTTCGCAAAAATAAATAGCCGTGCATGCACGGTTATTCGGAACTCGAGAGTACAAGTGGAGTCAGAGGAAACTCCACTTCAGTCGCATTTTGCAAAACTGTCATTGACCTACTGGGTCAGACTTCAGTGCAGCATTGACAGTCCAGCCATATCAGTGCTCAAAGACTGTTGGGAATATTCCAAAGAAGCTAAGGG
The DNA here is from genome assembly GCF_027579695.1 of Neoarius graeffei. Classification (NCBI taxonomy): domain Eukaryota; kingdom Metazoa; phylum Chordata; class Actinopteri; order Siluriformes; family Ariidae; genus Neoarius; species Neoarius graeffei. The sequence continues at coordinate 14,924,762 of NC_083589.1, read as the reverse complement.
ATTTGGATGGAATATTGATGAGTCTGCGAGAGCGTTTGGTTTAAAAAATCTTAAGTTCAGCTCTGCATTGGCTATGAGTAGTGTCCCCGCATGGATCCTCCCTGCTCCAGATGTTAACACAGAATTGCTTACAGCGAAGAACGATCACTCTAACGAACATAGCTTTGCAATACATTGTAAAACCTATTTGACTTCTACATTCTATGGTTACCTACAGATATTTACAGATGGTTTGAAAGACCCTCAAAATGGTCAGTGTAGTATAGGAATCTATATACCAGAATTCAAGAGGACCTATGGATATCGATTGAATAACTTTTTGTCCATATACTCAGTAGAACTAACTGCTATAATTACTGCTTTGAGATGGATTGAAGAAGTCAAACCTTTAAAATCAGTCATATGCACAGACTCACTCTCCGTTTTGCAAAGCTTTATCTCTGGAAAAGCAGTAAGAGATGATCTAGTTATTGAAATGAAACAGCTATTGGCTCAACTCAGAAATCTTGGACTCACCATCCAATTTTACTGGGTACCAGCTCATACGGGCCTCAAGGGTAACGAAACTGCAGATAAAACTGCCAAGGAAGCTTTAGGTCACCACTGTATCACAATTCACGTACCATTAGGAAAAGGGGAAGCTAAATCTTTTATTAAAGCAGAAATCATGAGTAGATGGCAGGACGAATGGGAGACAGACTCAAAGGGTAGGCAGTACTTTAATGTGCAACATCAGGTTGGTGGGAGAAGAATCACTTCAGTGGGGCTTGGAAGAAGGGAGGAAGTTACATACACACGGTTGAGATTAGGGCACACTGGTCTCAACGCCACACTACATGTCTTGGGGAAAACTGATGGGCTTTGTGCTGAGTGTCAGGTTAAGGAAGATGTAGAACACATTCTTTTCTACTGCAGGAAGTACAATGATCATAGGACAAAATGGTTAGAACAAGAAGGAGATGAAGGAGATATCCATAACATTTTGAAGGAAGAGGGAATGCAGGGAAATAGGATTAAAGCCCTTATGAGGTATCTAACAGATTCAGAATTAATGGGAAGAATTTAGTTTATTTTATTTTTCTCCTTTTTTTTTTTTTGCCGTGCCAAGACTTGACCTGACCATCTCACACACTCCTATACAGTAGGTGGCGATATACAATCATATATTGTGAATCGCCAATAATCAAAAGAAGAAGAAGAAGTGTAGCTGCAGTCTTTTTAGTTGCGAATTACGAGTATTTTCTCTTGTGTTAATAATTCGCCATGTCAAAACAAGCAAAACTTTCCTCCTTCTTTCGACGTGAAGAGAGGTAAGCAATTTATTATATATTTTTTCCATCAAAGTTGCATTTTGTGTTTTCGAAGCCAAGTTTTAGTGCCGTTTCTAGAACACAACATCAAGAAAATGTGGAAGAAACAGCAATAATGGAAGAGCCGGTTTCTAAGCTGCCTAAAACTAGCAATGGTAATTATTTTTTGTTACATAATGTACTCAGGCTGCCAGTCAGTGTGTGACACACACACACACACACACACACACCCTACACCCTGATTAGGGTTGCCAACTCCCTGAACCCCAAAAGAGGGACACTTTCAACCCAAATGCAGGACTTTTTTTTCCCAGGCCTATCCGCACTGCCCCACGACGGAAATCATAACGTTTCCTTATCCAGACCACAATCTTATGTGTGTGTTGCATAAACAAGATACATAGACACATTAAAATGATATTTAGATTGAGAAATACTGGCAACCCATGAAGTTATATGTGTGTGGGTTGCATAAACAAGATACAACATAGACAAATTAAAATTATATTTAGATTGAGAAATACTGCCACCCCAAGTGTGTGGGTTGCATGAATAAGATATATAGACAAATTCAAATGAAGACTCACCAGTAAGGCCTACACCTTCCAGGGATATTTCCTGCTGCTCCTGACCGATTCCAGCATCTTCTTGTCCTTCTGCACTGGCAGGTAGAATTCCTTGCAGGACAAGTGACAGTTCACAGTGACAAGGAGTTCGTTCTTTATAAGTTCTGTGCTGCATCGGTTCCTGGCATCGAACCATTTCCCACTCATCAAAGAGAAAATCCTTTCCACAAAGGCATTAGAGCCTGGCACGCTGAGGACGAAGGAGACGATCTTGAGCATGTTTGTCATCTTTTCTTTCCCAACGTTTTCAAAGATAGCCACCCATTTTTCACCAGTGGATTTTGTGGCATCCTTTGAGTGCTTCTTGATTTCTTCCCTGCTGTTGCAGAACTCTTCATATAGCTCATCCATATTGATTGTGTCTGAAAGTTTTAGAACAGGCACCATCTTTTCTAGGTCTGGGAAGGAGAGCTCATCATATAGGCCTATTGGCTTCAGCTGCACCATTACATTGTCAGGTGAGAAGTCAAACCACTTGTCGATGTATTGAACGGCTGAGTCATAAAACGTCTCAAAGTCATCTTTGATTTTTGACTTCTGTCCTCCTGGCACCTTCTCCATCAGCCTCTTGGTCTGATAGCCGAAGAAGCTGTCTTCCTTCCTTTGGAGCATTTTTTGCCTGAACTGTCTCAGCTCCTCGTAGACATCAGTGATGCACAGATCAGTTTCCTCAAGCTTCTTAACAAGTTGGTCAAAGACGGCCCCAACATTGTGAAAAAAGCACAAGTAAATCTCTGCAGTGTCAGTTTTTTCCTCATCTTCAAATATTTTCCTCAGTGCCACCGGACCCTGTTCCCCTAAGGACCTGAAGTAGGAGGTAAGTGCAGGCCAAGTTTCCAGGAGACGTGTCACAGCTGGATGTAGAGAGAGCCACCTAGTGCACACATGACGCAATATCTCCCGCCACTCAATATCAGTGAAAGCGAAAAAGGACCGCAGTTCCTCTTGCCGAGATGATGACAGAGAGAAATGATTGTAAATTTTCAAAACAATGGTCTCGATATTCACTGTCAGCTTATTGCTCGCATACTTGCATGCATTGTGTGTGACATGGGCAGGGCAGTTAGCTTTTAGAATGCCATTGTTTGCGCTGCTGAGCAATTTGTAGACAGAATGGTGCTTTCCGAAGTTCACATTTGCATTGTCGGCGGCATACGCGGTGATGTTTTTAACATTAAGCCCATACGTGTCAAGGTAGGCAATAAGAGCCTGGTGTATTCCATTTGCAGTTTCGTCGCTGTCTTTGTAAAAATCCAACAGCTTGGATTGTACACCATCCGACGCGGAGAAATACCTCACACATACTGGAAACATTTTCCTATTTCCCTTGTTCGAGGCATCGCTAGCAAGTGAAAAATAAATTGGCTCACCATCATCTGTAGAAAGGTCAGACACTATTTTCCCCACAGTGCTTGGTCCCAAGACATTCATGGTTATCATCTCCGCTTTGGTTCTTCCCAATTGCATCTCCTTAGCAACACTCGAGTCTTGAAATAAGGTCCCATTTAATTTCACTGTACAGTCCGTGCTGTTATAGCTATGGCCGTGTCTGATGGTGTGATACACATAGGCTACCTCGCTTGCAGAAATTTTGTCGATTTCAGAAGTAGATGCAGCGAAGAATGTACTGATGTTGCAAGCTCCTTTCGATAGCACAGCCCTTTTGTGTGAGTCTGTGTCTTCATGGCGGGATAAGTCATGCTCGCCACCATGGCCAATAGATATCTCTCGGCGGCATAATGTACAAAATGCTGTCCTAGCATCTGTGGTGCTTTAACCCACGACCTTTTTGCTTCCCATTCCTTGTTGTAGCTGCAAAGCCTCTTTTTCTTAGCAGGTTCATCCATTTTCACTGACTTGTTCACGAGCAGAGAACCACTGACTGAACTGAACTCAACAACTGTCTCCCACAGCAACGTTTGCATGAGTTTTGGCGCCTTATCACAGTAGCCTATCAAAGATCCCTGTTCAGAATGTGTCATCAATCACCAGTCTGCTACTATTGGACAAAATATTTCATCCATATTTCATCAAAAACTGCGACTGCAATTGGAATACGGGACGGGAGCTGTTCCTCGCGGGACAAATTAAATTCACCTAAAATTCGGGACGTCCCAGGCAAATCGGGACGGTTGGCAACCCTAGCCTTGATGTACATGAGAAATTTGGTATTCATTGGTGAGTTTAAATTTACAGACAATACGAACTAATGTAAACAATTGGCTTCAACTCGCATAAATATGGACATTTTTAGTTCACTTTAGCTTATGCAAATGCACAACTCTACTAAAAGATTGATAAACGAGACTCAATGTCCCCAACATTGAAACCTGAAAGCTTTAGAAACTCTAACAGACCTTTACTTTTTAACAGTACTGTTTTGGGATTTTGCTGAGTTTACCTTCAACTGTCTGATTTTTTTTCAAAGTAATTAACTGTGTAGCCAGGAAAATCACTGCGTTTTCTAAATGCACTCCTGAAAATTACTCATTAACTAGGGGAATTAAATTTGATATTTTTGACATGTTAATCATTAACGTACATGAAAGAAAAAGGCTTAAAGTTATAACTTGTTTTAGTGAAAATAAGTACTAAAATGCACTAGAATGCAGGGTTTTGCATGTTATGTTATTAAAATATTTTCGGGGGACATTGCCCCCACATATCTTAGTTTGACTTTCAAAAGTTCAGGGTTTTTTTCTTTGCTCCACTTTCATCTCTAAGTACAGTAAAACGACGTCTTCTGGCGGGCTAATCTTCGTGCCTGGAGGATAGGAGGACACCGTGGGAGCAACACACCCAACAGAATCACTGCAGCCGGATTATCTTCTCAAGTAAGCATGATCAGATCAAAGTCAAGATGTTGGAAAAGGCTTCGACCACATGATCCATAAAACAAGCTCTAACGCATCTTGTTCATCTAAAAAGTCTTCAAGCTCCTTCGCTAGCAAAATAGGCTGCAAAGACTGAAGCAGCATTCGCTGCAAAAGAGAATGAACTTAAATTAAAGTAAACAGAATTAGAGTTAGAAAAAAAGTGTTTGGAAATGAAGCTGGATAAAGTTTGCCTTGAAAAACGAGCTGCAGCTACAGTGGCCATAGCAGACATCTTAGAGGCAGCAGCACAACAAGAATTTGAGCAGGATTCCAGTGACATTGATGTGCCAACTGACGACTCGAAAGCACACACCAAAGACTATGTTGAAGGAGTAGCTAAACGCACTCCAGCCGTGCACATAGAGAGTGCTCCTGCTAGCATTCCAGACATGCAGGCTTCTGAATATGCCCATACTGTTGCTTCTTACCACACTGTAAGTAAATTAATCCCTCAGCAGAACTGTGCACCGCCCTACACACAGCACGCCCAAACCCCAAATCCACCTATAGAGCAAGGCATTATGGAACAGTGTGTGCCACAATCACAGCACACTGACTAGGTGCCTACAATGACACCTCACCCTGAGATGGTGCAACAGCCTTTGGGAAATGGCTACAGTGACACTGCATATAACAAACCATTAGACAATCCCTGCTTACAACTGAGTGCTGCTTACCAGTAAAGAAGCCCTGTGCATGCTCAGTTTAATGAAAACAGAGGAATGTCAGACTTTGTCAGATTCATGGCCTGGCGTGAGCTTATCTCCACTGGGCTTATGCAGTTCAATGACTGTCCTGAATGCTTTAGAGCTTGGAGAGCATCCTTCGTGAACTCCATCGGAGACCTTAACCTATCAGCTAGTGAGCAGCTTGACTTTCTTGTGAAATGGTTAGGCAAAGACTCAGCCAAAGATGCTAGGCGCATAAGGACTGTTCATGTGAATCATCCAGAATATGAACTCCGGGCTGTATGGGATCAGCTCTACGAGTACTATGGCGCACCAGAGGTCATTGAAACCTCCTTACTCAAAAGGCTGGAGAGCTTCCCCAAGGTTCAGAACAAAGATGGGTGCAAACTAAGAGAACTGGGGGACTTACTGATGGAAATACAGGCTGCTAAAGCTGATGGGGACCTATCTGGCCTTAGCTATCTAGACACGCCCCGTGGGGTAAACCCTATTGTGCAGAAACTGTCATTCTACCTGCAGGAAAAGTGGCTCACGCTAGGTTTCAACTATAAGGAACAACATAGGGCTTTCTATCCCCCATTTAGCTTCTTTGTGAACTTTGTGTGCCAGCAGGCGAGGATGCGTAATGACCCCGGCTTTACGCTGGTGGCACCCAACAATGAACAGCATGGTCATAACAAGCCAGCGCTAAAGTTAGAGAGTCAGAGGGCAGTAGTCGTTCTCAAGACTGGAGTGTCTCCTAATGCCCCACTCATGCCTTCTGATTCCCCAACTGCAAGTAAGTCCACCAGCAGAGAGGACCCAGCAAAACATTGTCTGCTGCACAACAAGCCCCACCTCCTACATAAATGCCGTGGATTTAGAGATAAGCTCATAGAGGAAAGAAAGGCACTCTTAAAGAATCATGGAGTGTGCTGCAAGTGCTGCAAAGCCATACACTTGGTAAAGAACTATGATGTTGAGGTAAGCTGCACAGAGTGTGGAGGTAACATGCATGTTGCAGCGCTACACCCTGGCCCTGCACTGAAAGCCAACAGCTCGGCGGATCCTGCACCAGAGGATGGCGGGGAGACTGCTGTCTCAGCCACATGCACCAAGGTGTGTGGAAAGGACATCTCCGGGCGCTCCTGTTCAAAAATATGCCTTGTAAAGGTGTACCCAGCCACTCACCCTGATGCTGCAGTCCGTATATATGCCATATTAGATGACCAAAGTAACCGATCGCTTGCATGGTCTGAGTTCTTCAGTGTTTTCAACATCTCAGGACGTCCCTCACCATATTCCCTGAAAACATGTGCAGGAACAATAGAGACTGAAGGCAGATAAGCATGCGGCTTCATGGTGGAACCTGTAGACAGCAGCATTGTGCTTTCACTGCCACCGCTGATCAAATGCAATGAAATCCCAAACAATCAGACAGAAATTCCCACACCTGAGGTTGCCTCCAGCCACACCCACTTAAAACATCTGTCAAAGCACATCCCAGACCTTGATCCACAAGCTTCTATCTTATTCTTGTTGGGTCGAGACATAATCAGAGCCCACAAAGTGCGACAACAGGTGAACGGCCCACACAATGCACCTTACACCCAGAAGCTGGACCTGGGTTGGGTGATTGTGGGTGATGTGTGCATCGGGGACATGCAAAAGCCGCCCCTTGTCCATTCCTACTACACCAGTGTGCTGAAAAACAGATGCCCTTCTCTCTTTCAGCCATGCCCAAACAGCTACACGGTGAAGGGGAGATACTGTGACACTGAACCCTTCTCACACCCCCTCCTGCACAGAGACAGTCATGCAAAAGGAATACAGAACACTTCAGACAGTGATGTGTTTCAGACAACACATGACGACACAGAGGCCCCTTCCATAGAGGACCTGCAGTTTCTGAGCATCATGGACCATGGAGTCTACAAGGCCAAGGGAAACAGCTGGGTGGCTCCCCTGCCTTTCAGAGCTCACCAGCCACAGCTGCCTGACAATCACGCACAAGCACTGGAACGCCTCAACTCACTGCAGTGCTCTTTCAAAAGAAAGCCTGAAATGAAAGAACAGTTCGTCACATTCATGGAAAAGATATTTCAGAATGGACATGCAGAAGAAGCCCCCCCACTGAAACCTGAAGAGGAGCACTGGTACCTACCGTGCTTCAGAGTTTATCATCCAAAAAAGCCCTCTCAGATAAGACTCGTGTTTGACTCCAGCGCACAGTACAAAGGCCTGTCTCTGAACCAGGTGCTCTTAACTGGGCCAGATCTCAACAACAGCTTCATCAGCATCCTCCTTCGTTTCAGAAAAGAGCGAATTGACTTCTCTGTGGACATACAACAAATGTTCCACTGCTTCAAAGTCAAGCCTGAGGACCGCAACTTTTTCAGGTTCCTTTGGTTTAAAGATAATGATCCAGGAAAAGAGTTGCAGAATATCGCATGAATGTCCATGTGTTCGGAAATAGCCCCTCCCCAGCCGTGGCTATTTACTGTCTGAGACGTGCAGCTCAGGAAGGCCAGAGTGAGTATGGAGAAGACGCCCAGCAGTTTGTGGGCAGAGATTTTTATGTGGATGATGGGCTGAAATCCCTTCCTACAGTTGAACAGGTGACCAGTCTGCTTAAAAGGACTCAAAGCATGCTGGCCTGCTCCAATCTCAGACTGTACAAGTTGGGCTCAAACAACAGAGGTCATGGAGGTCTTCCCCTGTGAAGATCGTGCCACTGACCTAAAAGACCTTGACCTGGCTGCTGACAGTCTACCAGTGCAAAGGAGCCTCGGGCTACATTGGGACCTGGAGTCAGACTGTTTCACTTACTGTGTGGAGGATGAGAGAAAGCCATTCACTCGATGAGGAGTTCTCTCCACAGTGAACAGCCTGTATGATCCTCTTGGATTCATCTCTTCAGTGATGGTTCAAGGAAAAGCACTCCTTCACGAACTCACCACTGACTCTCCTGACTGGGATGCTCCACTGCCTGCAGAAAAGGAGAAACTGTGGGACAGGTGGAGAGATTCTCTCCAAGACCTGGAAAAATTAAGAATCCCGAGAGCCTACAACCCCTGGCAAAAAATATGGAATCACTACTCTTGGAGGATGTTCATTCAGCTGTTTTACTTTGTAGCAAAAAAACAAATCAGAGACATGACACAAAATTGTTTTATTTAACAGCTGAACATTCTGGCTTTGTAAAATATACCTCAAAAATTATATGAAATTGTTGTAATTAATGGCACATTTTTTTAAAGATCAAGTAGAAGAAAAAATTATGGAATCACTCAATGATGGGGAAAAAAATTATGGAATCAAGCTATAACTTGCATTTCTAAAACAAATATCCACACAAGCCTAAGGCCAAGTTTACATTAGACCGTATCTGTCTCATTTTCTTCGCGGATGCACTGTCCGTTTACATTAAACTGCCTGGAAACGCCGGGAAACGGGAATCCGCCAGGGTCCACATATTCAATCTAGATCGTGTCTGGTCCGGTGCTGTGTAAACATTGAGAATACATGGATATGCTGTGCTGAGCTCTAGCTGGCGTCGTCATTGGACAACGTCACTGTGACATCCACCTTCCTGATTCGCTGGCGTTGGTCATGTGACGCGACTGCTGAAAAACGGCGCGGACTTCCACCTTGTATCACCTTTCATTAAAGAGTATAAAAGTATGAAAATACTGCAAATACGGATGCAAATACTGCCCATTGTGTAGTTATGATTGTCTTTAGGCTTGCCATCCTTCCACTTGCAAGTGGTAAGTGATATGCACTGAGATCACACACACAGCGGCTCAGTCCCGAATCACAGCTCGTGCGCTATACTCGCGCGCTCTGTGAGCTGCGCAGGGCCGGAGTGCGCCCCCTCCAGAGGGCACTCGCTGTTCAGGGCGGAGTGATTTGGAGCGCAGGATGCCTGCGGAGCCGAGCGTATCCGTGTATTGGTGTTGCTGTGTGCACGCGAATCGTGTATTGGTGTTGCTGTGAGCACAATAATCGTTTTAAAAATGTTAATCTGATGATCCGCTGATACGGTCTAATGTAAACCCCACCTAAATGTGCAAATTAGTCTGCAGTTAAAAGAGACTGCTTGTAGACCTGAATGAGCTGTTGCACCTGGCTGATTGACAGAAAACATGGCCCCAACAAGAGAGCTATCAGTTGAAACAATGGAAAGGATTATAAAACTCCTTAAAGAAGGTAATTCAACACGGAGTGTGGTAAATGATGTTGGTTGTTTCCAGTCAGCTGTGTCTAAAATTTGGAGCAAGTACAAACAAAATGGGAAGGTTGTAAAAGGGAAACATACAGGTAGATCAAAGCGTCAGGACAGGAAACTCAAAGCAAGATGCCTTGAAAATAGACAATGCACAAGAAAAGAAATGAAAAACAAATGGGCAGAAACAGGAGTCAATGTCTCATCTCATCTCATCATCTCTAGCCGCTTTATCCTTCTACAGGGTCGCAGGCAAGCTGGAGCCTATCCCAGCTGACTACAGGCGAAAGGCGGGGTACACCCTGGACAAGTCGCCAGGTCATCACAGGGCTGACACATAGACACAGACAACCATTCACACTCACATTCACACCTACGGTCAATTTAGAGTCACCAGTTAACCTAACCTGCATGACTTTGGACTGTGGGGGAAACCGGAGCACCCGTAGAAACCCACGCGGACACGGGGAGAACATGCAAACTCCACACAGAAAGCCCCTCGCCGGCCACGGGGCTCGAACTCGGACCTTCTTGCTGTGAGGTGACAGCGCTAACCACTACACCACCGTGCCGCCAGGAATCAATGTTTGTGACCAAAATGTAAGAAATCGGCAAAAGGAAATGGGATTTACATACAGAAAACCCAAACGTTAACCATCATTAACACCTAAACAGAAGAAAACAAGGTTACAGAGGGGTTAAAGAGAAGGAGTCATGGACTGTGGGTGATTGGATGAAAGTTATATTCAGTGATGAATCATGAATCTGCATTGGCCAAGGAGATGATGCTGGAACTTTTGTTTGGTGCTGTTCCAATGAAACATATAAAGATGACTGCCTGAAGAAAACAAGCAAATTTCCACAGTCATTGATGATATGGGGTTGGATGTCAGGTAAAGGACCTGGGCAGATGGCAGTCATTACCTCTACAGTAAATGCACAGGTGTACATTGAAATTTTGGACACTTTTCTCATTCCATCAATCAAAAGTACTTTTGGTGGTGATGAAGTCATTTTTCAGGATGATAATGCATCTTGCTACAGAGCAAAGAGCATTAAAATTTTTCTTCAGGAAAGGCAGATCAACTCAATGGCATGGCCAGCAAACAGTCTGTATCTCAATCCAATTGAAAATATATGGTGGAAACTGGAAAAAAAAAAAGTCCATGACAAGGCTCCATCCTGCAAAGCTCATCTGTCAACTCTTATATGAGAAAGTTGGAACCTGACTGATAAAGAATATTGTTTTTCATTAGTGAAGTACACGCCTCAAAGAATTCAAGCTGTCATAAAAGCCAGAGGAGGTGCAGCAAAGTACTAATTGTGACTTTTTTTTTATTTATGATTCCATAATTTTTTTTTCCTCATCATTGAGTGATTCCATAATTTTTTCTTCTACTTGATCTTGAAAAAAATGTGCCATTAATTACAAAAAATTAATTTAATTTTTTGAGGTATATTTTACAAAGCCAGAATGTTCAGCTGTTAAATTAAATAATTTTGTGTCATATCTGTGATTTTTTTTTTTTGTGATACAAAGTAAAACAGCTGAATGAACATCCTCCAGGAGTAGTGATTCCATATTTTTTGCCAGGGGTTGTACACTTGCATGTCCTTGTCTGCAGCCGGGCGAATAGAGCTTTGTGTCTTTTCAGATGCATCGGAAAGGGCAGTCGCTGCAGTTGCCTATTTAAGAACTGTAGACGCAGATGGACAATGCCACACAGGACTGATTTCAAGCAAAGCCAGACTCGTGCCACACCCAGAACACACCATACCCCGTTTGGAGCTGTGCGGCTGAAGCCATCATGTCTGAAATCTACATCACGTTTGATGCAGTCCTAAGGCGAAACACACTGCCACAACAGTGGAGGTATGTGCATACACAACACAATCCTGCAGACATCGCAACACGGTCGATCCCAGGAGACCGCCTGAAAGATGTAATGTGGTTTACTGGGCTGGCATTTTTGTCTCAGCCTATCAACATGCTGCCTGCTGAACAGACTTTTGAACTCTTCCAGTCAGAACAAGATCCTGAAACCCGGCCACAAGTGACCATGCTGTCCACAACAGTGCTTAAACATCTTGGCTCACAGCGCTTCAGCCACTTCTTATGCTGGCGTTCTCTCACAAGGGCCGTTGGTGTGCTGATTCACAACATTCAGCGCTTCAAAAAAGACAAGAACAGTGAACAGTGTCAAAAATGGCATCTTTGCTGCACGCCTGTAACAGTGGATGTTCTTAATCAGAGTGCAATGGTCATCATTAGAACAGTCCAGCATGAAGCCTTTGAGAAAGAACTAGAGTGCCTCTCGTCCAACACAAACGTTCCAAAGAGCAGTCCACTCTGGTCCTTGGACCCTTTTCTTGACCAAGCAGGTCTGCTGAGAGTAGGGGGACGTCTCGCAGCTGCTGACTTAGGACCCAATGAAAAGAGACCACTGATCTTGCCTGGACGTCACCATGTAGCCACCCTCATTGTCAAATCAAATCAAATCAAGTTTATTTGTATAGCGCTTTTAACAATAAACATTGTCGCAAAGCAGCTTTACAGAATTTGAACGACTTAAAACATGAGCTAATTTTATCCCTAATCTATCCCCAATGAGCAAGCCTGTGGCGACGGTGGCAAGGAAAAACTCCCTCAGACGACATGAGGAAGAAACCTCGAGAGGAACCAGACTCAAAAGGGAACCCATCCTCATTTGGGCAACAACAGACAGCCTGACTATAATATTAACAGTTTTAACAGGTATAACCCTCAACTGTCCTCATGGGGCCGTCCTTCACAGGAGCGGTGCGATAAAACTCTGACCCGACACAGGGCACCAGGATGGATCAAGCAGGTCCGAGGGGCAGAAGAGGCCAGCATCTCAATCCCAGGATCAACATTGTGTGCCACTTTCATGAACAGACACGACACCAAGGGCACCACTTTACTGAGGGTGCCATCCGATCTGCTGGATACTGGATACTGGGTGGCAAGAGATGTGTCAACAGAGTGATTTTTGAATGCATTGTCTGCTAAAAATTCAGAGGAAAATGTGAAGTTTAAAAAATGGCTGACCTGCCACTGGACAGAATCAGCACTGAGCCACCCTTTACTAATGTTGGCATGGACGTGTTCGCCACCTCCGGTTGGTGAATTTGACCACAAGGACTTATACAAGCAGCAGTGGCGCAGAGTTCAAAGCCTGTCTAACACATTCTGGGACAGGTGGCGCAAGCAGTAAGCAACCCCGCAGGAAGTGGTCATCCAACCAACCAAATCTCAAAGAAGGAAGTGTGGTGCTTCTCAATGACATTCAATGTAAAAGGAACGACTGGCCTCTTGGCATCATCACAGATGTGTACCCCAGCAAAGATGGATGGGTACGCAAAGTCCAGCTGAGAATTGCTAGAAAGGACGGAACTAAACTGCTTCTCAGACCTGTGAATGAACTGGTCTTGTTTATTTCCCCAGATAAATAAGTGTGTGGTGTTTTAACCAAGATTTAATGTGTGATGTTTGTTAAGGAATGAGAAGTGTGTGATGCTTTAAAAATGTTTGTTGAAAAATGAAAACATTTGTTAAGGTCAATTGGATGCCTAACTGAGTTTAATGAGTTTATTTTAATATTCAGAAAAATAAATAAAAAAAGTGAAACCCTCTGGGTATCAGGTGGGGAGTGTTCTGTTTAATGTACTGCTCCTGTTTTCAGTGCTGTGAAATGCAGGTTATTCTCAGTCCTCTGCTGCCATCTACTGGTAAACGTTGGTAGCGTTTTGTGTTTAAGGAATCGACCAGTGGCGGCTGGTAGTCTTTCAAACAGGGGAGGCTGGTCGGTTACGATATGTCCAGATTTTAAAAGAAAAAACACATCAGTTTTGCCCATACTCTTGCCTCTGATCTGGCTGATTGTTGGCAGGGTCACAAACTGTGAAATAACAGGTTCTTTTGCCCCATTAGCCTACTGTCCAATATACATGATGGTGGTGTTGGGGTGGGGTGGGGGTGGGGTTATATTTTAACATTTTATATTTTAAAATTGTGGCATGTTGTTTAAAAATTGACCTCGGCTGTGTTTTTGTTTAAAAATGTTTTCCAAATTGTAGCTGTGTTTAATTCATATCCAAAAAATGATGGTTACGTATGTAACCACGGTTCTATGAATTTCGGATGACCGCCAGAGGCGGTGCTGTAAGCACCTGGATGTCCATCACATGCGCATGCAGTTCGAGTGTCTGTATACCAACAAGGTTGCTTGTGACAGGGGGTGACGTATGTCACTGCACCGGTACTTAAGGTGCGTTCACCCCGGAATTGTTCTCTTGGCAGTCTTCTCGTCAGCCTTCTGAGTGACGGCCAAGTTCTGGCGGTCATCCGAAATTCATAGAACCGCGGTTACATACGTAACCATCGTTCTATTTCATTTCTACTGACCGCCAGAGGCGGTGCTGTAAGCACCTGGATGACTTATACCAACAGAGTCACGAGGAAGACCTATTTACCCTACGAATGGCTGAAAAGGGTGGCTGTGGCCAGTGGATTGTGCATGGCCACATTAGCCCTATAAAACCTTGCAAACATGCAAGTTGAGACCCATGAGGCAGCAGCGCAGATATCAGAGAGTGGAACACCACGTAGAGCCGTCTATGATGCAGCCACATTCCGAGTGGAGTGGCCTCGGATGTGGGGAGGGACCGGGAGGCTGCTGCTAATGGCCTCCACGGTCCAGTTCGACAGTCTGTTTGGACAGCGCGTGGCCGCGCCTATGTCCAGTGTGGCCCACAAACAGTGCATCCGACTGCCAAAATGCAGCAGTCGCTTCGATGTATGCCCTCCGTGCTCGAACTGGGCAAAGAAGGACGTGACCTTGGCCCTGCTCATTCTCCTCAGGTGGTGGTCTGATTGGTGTATGAAGAGGAGGAGAAGTTCTTGGGCATAAACGAAGAATTAGGCCACAATGTTACACCCATGCCATCGGGCTCCATTGTAAGCACTCCCGGCCGATAGACAGGGCGTGTAGTTCACCCGCTATCTTAGCATTCCTTTTAGCTATAACGTTGGCTGTCTTTAAAGATAGCCACTTGAGCTCCGTCCCCTGTAGGGGCTCAAATGGAGGTTTACACAGTGCACTTAAAACCAGAGGCAAGTCCCAAGCTGGTCTTGGACTGCATTGAGGGGGTCTTATGCGCTGAGCACCTTTAAGAAAGTGGCTCACCCATGTGTGGGATCCCACAGTCAGCCCGTCTACCCTGTTGTGCATTGCGGATATAGCCGCTACATACACCTTGATGGTGGAGGGTGCAAGGCCCTCGTCCAGATGAGACTGTAAAAAGTTGAGAATCCCCGGTATTGGGCAACATGCGGTTCCTGATGGCGTGTTTGGCACCAACTTACAAAGAGCTTCCACCTATTGGCATAGAGCGCATTGGTGGAAGGTGCGTGGGAACACTGGATGGTCCGCATAATGGTCAACTCACATTCTGCTAGCAGTGGGTCAGGCCCTTCAGAGGCCACACCCACAGCTGCAACCGTACTGGGTTCGGATGCCAAATTTGACCTTCCATCTGTGAGAGGAGGTCCATCCGTGCAGGGAGACACCAAGGCTCCTTGTGCAGCAACCCGTACAGGGTAGGGAACCAGACTCTCCCCGACCAATAGGGGGCTATCAACAGCACCCTGTGACCCTCCTTGAGGATCCTCTCGAGAGTGGGCAGAATTAGCAGGAGTGGTGGGAAAGCATATAGGAGCTGCTGTGGCCACTCGTGTGCCAGTGCGTCTTGGCCCAAGGGGCTTGACGTTTCTTTCAGTGTAAACCACAGGGGACAATGTGTCGTGGCCTGGGAGGCGAAAAAGTCCACCTCTGTCCTGCCGTATTGCAGCCAAATACTCTGCACCACTTCCGGGTGCAGCTTCCACTCCCTTGGATCGGGGTTCTGTTGTGACAGAAGATCCGCAGCAGTGTTCCTCACTCCTGGTGAATGCATTGCCCTCAGGCTCACCAGACGAGGGTAAGCCCATGTCAGTAGGTGCTGAGTGAGCTTTCAGGGAAGGTAGTGACCTGGTGCCGCTCTGGTGGTTTATATGATAGACCACAGATGTATTGTCGGTCTTTATAAGGACATGCCAACCTGCTAAAATCAGACGGAAATGTTTCAGGGCGAGGAAAACAGCCCGCAGCTCTAACACATTGATGTGTTGTCCCTGCTGTTGTGGGGCCCATATGCACTGGGCAGTCCTGCACTGCCACACTGTGCCCCAGGCGATCAGTGATGCATCGGTGGCGACTACTTCTCTGCGAGAGGGTATGGACGTAGACATGAGGAGCAACTGGCCGTGATTCTGACTGGCCTGTGCCTGTGATGTTGTGGATGTAACCCAAGGCTGTTCATCCAGATTTGTAGAGGCCTGAGTGTGAGGAGGCCCAACGGAACTACCGACGAGGCCGCGGTGAGTATACCTAGTAGTGTCTGGAAAGAACTGAAGGTCAGGGTTCATCCCTTCCTGAAGCGATGTAGCCATCGGACAATATCGCTCACCTGTCGCTAAGACAGGGTTGCCTTCATCAGCTGAGAATCCAGCTGAAGGCCAAGAAAAACAGTCTTCTGGCTGGGTGTAAGGGAGCTCTTGGCGTGGTTCACCCTGAGCCCAAGTTTGGTGATGTGAGAAACCAGCACGGCTGGGTCGCTGAGCGTGTCTACCCTTGACTGAGAACCAATCAACCAGTCATCCAGGTAGGGGGAGGATACGCATTCCCCTGCTCTGAAGTAGGGACAGTGCTGCTGCGATGAATCTCATAAAGATTCTGGGAAGTATGCATCCTTCAGATCGATGGTTATGAACCAGTCGTCCCGTCTGATGCTGTTTAAGACATCGGATGTGTGCAGCATATGGAATTTGAAGACCTTGAGATGGTCGTTTAAATGTCTCAGATCCAGTATGGGGCGAAGCCCACCCCCTTTTTTTTTCGGGGATGATGAAATAGGTGGAATAAAACCCACTGTTTTGTGAAGGTGGATCTAATGGCTCGATGGCCCCCTTTTTCCAGGAGGGTCAAGACCTCCTGGCGTACTGCCAGAGCTTTCATTTTGACCCCTTGAAATCTCGGCAGTCGTCATCTGAATTGTATGCTGTAACCCTGAGAGAGGGTGGATATAACCCAGGGGTCTGATGTTACCACTTCCCAGTAGGCAAGTTGTTGACTGGTGAAGTGTCCGACCGCCGGAGTGGAGTAGTCAACGTCTGCCTCCACGCCCCCTACGGGGGGGGGGAGGAGTGGGAATTGTACCCTGACGTGCCTGTGCGGCGGCACCAAAGAGCTGTCCCGGAATCACTGGGAGAGTGCGGAGGGCCCTCCTGCAGGGATCTGAGAGTGGTGACTGAGCCAACCCTACCTGACGCCTGGCGAGAGTTAAAGATGACATTAGTCTGCCCAGCTCCTTGGACATGAAAGCAAATGCCTGCAGCGAGGCCTCGCTTAGGCTTTGCAGTGATGGGTCTGCTCCAGAAGACTGAAGAGCCTGAGACTGGGCCAGGATCAGGTGAGATAACGAATTGCCTATGCGTGCAGCCCGTGCTGCAGCGTCATAGCTCTTCCTGATGAAGTCATCGGTCAAACAACACTGTGGCCGTGGACAGCGAGCGTCGGGTCTCAACGCCTCCATGCTGACCAGACCCTGACTGGACACATCCTATATCTCTACAGCTCCTCAATAAAGGGGGCTGAAGGTGGAACAGTGAAAACAGCAGAGGGGGAGTCTAAAAAAGGCACTCTGCATCCGTACTTCAGATGGTGCTGTGTCCAACCCCAGGCGCCATTTTTATCGCGGGCTTGACCATAGTGGAAAGCACGTCCTCCTCTTGAAGCTCCGCGGCCGGGGACAGCACCAGAGGCTGTGGCTCAGGAGGAGTAAATGAAGCAGCAGAGGCGAGAGCATCAGCAGGCTGTGCTTCAGGCAGTTGTAGGTTATAGAGCAAAGCCTTAATCTCAGCAAGCTCTGAAGGACCACAATGGCAAAAGTATTTTTACTTTTGTGTTATCCTCCGTAATATTTATATTATGTTTACATGTTATGTTTTTACTGCGAAATAAATCAATACAATACAAAAAGAGCCAAGGTGCCCACTTGTTGCGCCAAGGGGTCCACCTTCTGGTACTTGGGCCTACAGGGAGCCTCCCGTGACGGCTGCTTCGGGCGCTTCCTAGACTTAGGAGGCAGAGCGTAGTCGCTCGGTGCTGGGGGCAGTCGAGAGCCCAAACTGCTTTCCAGCTGAGCAAGCCTAGCAGTGCGTCAAGCAAACAAAACGAAATATCCGCGGCGGAGTCAGGTGAACATACTCACCCAACCGCGTTCAGGTAATCAGCAATCAAAGCTGAAATAAACAAGCTACAAGGCGAGAAAATACCCATGTGCTCACGGTGAAACTGAAACTTATAATTAGAGGTTGCTGGCTGCCGAAGTCCGAGTGGACTCACTCATAACCGATTTAGTTGAAAATACTTTACTTACCTTAAAGGTTTGAGACAATCAGCACATAAACATGACCGCTGTTTATTCTACTTACCTAAATATGGATTAGGTGATGGTAAACAAGCAGTGTTGAAGTACGAATACAGAGCCAAGCAACCAAATGAAATATCCGCGGCGGAGTCAGGAGCGAACACGCTCACCCAGCCGCGTTTAGGTAATCAGCTGAAGTAAACACGCTACAGTGCGAATCAGAAGCACACACAAGCACTAATTAAGTATCATACTTGCAACAAAACGATACTTATTAAATTGCTACAAGGCGAGAGAACACCCCTATGATCGCGGTGAAACTGAAACTTATAGTTAGAAGTTGCTATCTGCCGAAGTCAGAGCGAACTCACTCAACTTATCAGCTGAAGTAAACAAGCTGCAGTGTGAATCAGAAGCGCACACAAGCACCAAATAAGTGTCATACTTGCAACAAAACGCTACTTATTAGATCGCTACAAGGCGAGAAAACACCCCTATGATCACAGTGAAACTGAAATTTATAATTAGAAGTTGCTAGTTGCCGAAATCAGAGCGAACTTCACTCAGCAATAAGCTGAAGTAAACAAGCTACCGTGCGAATCAGAAGCGCACACAAGCACCAAATAAGTGTCATACTTGCAACAAAACGATACTTATTAGATCGCTACAAGGCGAGAAAACACCCCTATGATCACAGTGAAACTGAAATTTATAATTGGAAGTTGCTAGCTGCCAAAGTCAGCGAACTTACTCATAAACGGTTTCTTACCTTAAGCAAATGACAAATCGCAGTCTTAAGAGTGCGAAAAAAAACGCAGCTCCAACCCGTTAAGGGTTTGCAAGACTCCAGCGATTGCTCTTAGAAAATAGTACTACTCGAATAATCTGCTCTGCACGAGAAGATGCAAGAGAACGCTTCCGGGGTGAACGCACCTTAAGTACCGGTGCAGTGACATACGTCACCCCCGTCGCAAGCAACCTTGTTGGTATACAGACACTCGAACTGCATGCGCATGTGATGGACATCCAGGTGCTTACAGCACCGCCTCTGGCGGTCAGTAGAAATGAAATAGAAACATATATTCCAATATAATATACTCAGCATAAACATTTTAAATAGATTCTATATTTTTGGTCCATCCATGACATATTACTAAAGTAGCCTATTTACTGTTGTTGATGTCACTTGCTGTTAGCCAATTCACTTTCTCGTACCAGGAGAGCTGAAAGGAACGAGTATTATTCCCTACCTTTTTCACCAAGTCAATTTGAGGCGTTGGTCTACCCTGCTCTTTAATTTTAATTTTTTCCTCGAAAGGAAGACTGGCAAATGGCTTCGCCAAAATTAAATCAGCAATGCTTGGCATCCGTGCGCAGCTTTCTTGCTAGCTGACTAGCCCCCTCAAGTTCAAGTTCAGTCACTCAAATAAACGAAATTTCTGGAACTAAGATAGCAAACTTGACAACACTATATTTACACTTTATTTACAATGAAAATATATACAAACTAAAAAAGCTGGTAGAAACCGTATGTAATGAATGAAATCAAAATGTAAACTAATCTCTTACAATACACCACAGCACTTGCGAATCCGCATGGGACTGAACTGATGTTGCCAGATACTGCTGATGTTATCCAGCCCAAAATATGTTCAAAACCCGCCAAAATGCACTTAAAACCTCCCAATCTGGCAACACTGTACCGCTGCCTGTCTATAGTTGAAACAAGCTGTCAATCAAAGAAAATATCCGGCCGCTTTCACCAATCACCAGTCTCCTCGTGGAAACTGCCATGTCCCTCCCATGTGAGGCTCGGAGTCCGTGGGCGGGCATTTTCGCAGTATTTGTCCAATAACCATCTTGCATTTTGAGATTGAAAAGCACATAGCTCCCAAATGCCGTTGAAGTCCACTGAGGCTGGGAGTCCATGAGACTCCGTGGGCGGGCATTTTCGCAGTATTTGTCCAATAATCGTCTTGCATTTTGAGATTGACAAGCACATAGCTCCCAATCCACTGAGGCTGGGCTGCATCGCACTGTCACGAGGGGGAAAAACTCACGCACACATTAGGCGAACTGGGGAAAGTTATAAGGGAATGATTTCGCACTGTAGTTGGGTTGAGCACATATATTTCTATGATTCTGGATCTGAAATAGCAATGTTATAAGGTCGGCTATAACATAAGCCGAGCGCAATTCATCCTACACGATGTTTGTCATTTTTAGAGGAGGCTGAGCCTCCCTCGTTGTCTTAGAGCAATCGCCCGTGGAATCGACTGATGATGTCATAAGCATTGGACGTTATTCTACTTGGGAAACAGAGTATGGTGCTCGACTCTTGCTTGACGATTCTAATGTTTCTTGTTTTTCTTCCTGAGCCTCAAGGTTGCCTTTGAAGGCATTGTCAGTATGTTTATAATTTATGAGATGCTTATGAATGACTCTAATTCAGTTAGTTTATAACTTTGAAAACTTTTTAGTACAAGACTACATGTATGTTACGTTACATGCTGGCTAAACTAAATCACATTCTGAATAGATTGTGTTTTATTTCTCAGTTTTACCCTACAACCGACCATAAAGAGTGAACTGGAACTTGTCTGTGTGGTTTGTTGGAGAGGAGTTAACTTGCTGTTGACCCTGGCAAGACGTTGGGGCAGAACAGTACAGGCATGTTTCCTCTTTACTGGTAGAACTTGTGTTCTATAATGTGTTCAACAAGAGATTTAAACAGAACCACAAAGTTCAAATCCTGTTCTCCTTTTTTGTGTTGATGTGAACGGAATATAGCCAGCTAAGCAGAAATCCACTAGAGATCCCCAGATATGTTGGGTAGAGGGGATTTGTACGGTATAATGATCTCTATGATGGAGACATATTTTCTGTAATTGTATATATTCTGTAACATATACTGTAATCTCTCCATTTTGTGATGATTTTTCCCTTTAGTGCTGTGTAATGTAATGACTTTACATATACTATATATTATCCACAATCTTTTAGACATAATCTTTTTACAGTGATGTAAAGTTCTGTGTTGTGTTCTCTCCTGAAAAAAAAATGGAGTTTCCTCCCAACTTTCATCTCCCTCCCAGGCATTAGGTGTTATCTTCAGCCTGGGAAAGGAAGGGGATGTAAAACCATCATTAAATACAGAGTTTGTCTGTTAGTGTGGTTTGGAGAAAAGCAGCTTTTATTCTCATAAAGTATCTGCAGTTCATAGTGATCTGAGCCCCAGACTTAATGCAACCAACTGTGCAGACTTCCAATGACCTGTCATTAAATCAAACAGATTCATTACTCAGTATACATCTTTGGCATCCATCTGTCTCAAGAGACAATGGAGTACTGTGCCATGGTGTTGATCTCTTCAGTCTGTGGGGTTGCAGTGCCTGCTGTGGCTGTACAAACCGATCTTGGATTGGCAGGCTCTGTTGCAGTTTCTGCAAGTGAATTCCGCACCTGGTTTTGGAGGTGCCAGTACAGTCCTCTGCTATCTGCAATCTCTTCTCTTTACCCATCTCTCCTCTCTCTTTTCCTCACTTCACTTGAATATCCTCCTTGACAGTTGATCTCCAGATACTGTGATCACTAGCCATAGTCTCCATGTCTGCTGGGTTAATGTCATCTGGTCAGGTCACTTTTGCAGGCATCTTTGTAACAAAGGGCAGGCCTTCCAATACACTTGTAGCCAGTGGCAAGTTCGCCATAGGGTATGTCCTTGGGGATCCAGCCATCATCCATGTGCACAGCATGACCTAGCCAGTGTAGATGCTGCTGTGTGAGCAGAGCAACCATGCTTGGAATGCCTGCCTGGTCAAGGACATCCCTGTTTGTGACCTTGTCTTGCTATGTGATGCCCAAGATCTTTCTCAAGTTGTGCAAGTGGAATGCATTGAGTTTGCACTATTGGTGACAGTAGAGGGGCCATGCTTCACTTCTGTAGAGCAGTATGCTGAGCATGCATGCTTGGTACACTTGCATCTTGGTGTTGGTTGTCAGCATAGAATTGTCCCACTTCCTCTTTGACAGGCGAGACATGGCTGATGCTGCTGTCCTGGTTCATCTGTTGAGCTCAGCGTCCAGGGAGAGGTGGCTAGAGGTGTTGGAGCCAAGGTAGGTAAAGTCTTCCACTACCTCAAGAATGTAGTCACCAATGGACATGTTTGGGGTGCTGCTCACATCTTGGCCCAGTATGTTTGTCTTCTTCAGGCTGATGGTAAGGCCAAATTCTTTGCATCCACGTGCAATGCAGGTGAGAAGTCATTGTAGCACCTCCTGGGAGTGTGCAGTCCATGCTGCATCATCAGCAAAGATTATCTCTCTTACAAGGACCTGCCGCACTTTGGTCTCAGCCCAGAAGTGGGAAGAGGTTACTGTCACTTCTGGTATGGATGTACACTCCATCTTCTGACTGGCTGAAGGCATAGGACAGCAGCAGGGAGAAGAAGACACCAAAGAGTGTTGGAGCAAGCATGCAACCTTGCTTCACTCCACTCCTGATGGGGAACAGGTTCAAAGATGTTGTACAGTACGGTACCTTGCATGTCCTTGTGGAAGGAAGTAATCATCATGAGGAGTTTGAGGGGACATCCAATCCTCTGAAGGAGGGTGAAGAGGCCTCTCCTACTAACCAAGTCGAAGGCCTTGGTTAGATCTATGAAGGCTATATACAGTAGTTGGCGCTGCTCATGATAAGTCTCTTGAAGTTGACATAGGGTGAAGATCATGTCAATGGTTGATCTTTCAGCTCTAAACCCACACTGTGCCTCAGGATATACTCACTCAGTGAGCAACTGTGGTCTGGAGAGAGCTACATGGGCAAAGGCCTTCCCAAAGATGCTGAGGAGGAAGATTCCATGGTAATTGTTGCAGTTGCTGCAGTCGCCCTTGTTTTTGCACAAGGTGTCAATGTTGGCATCTCTCATGTCCTGGGGCACTGACCTTTCTTCCCAGCACTGAAGGAGGAGCTGGTGCAGGTGCTGGAGGAGAGCAGTCTCCTTTCTAACCTTGAGGACTTCAGGCAGGATGCCATCCTTTCCTGGAGTTTTGCCACAGGCTAAAGATCAATGGCCTTTCTAAATTCTTCCTCAGTGGGTGGTTTGTCCAGATTAATTTATATACCACATTTAATATAGCACTCTTTTCATACATTGAGCACATTCAAAAGCACTTAACAATAAATGTATGTAGAAATATGAAATTAAACAAAAGACAGAATACCAATTAAAATCATAGTGTATGAAAGACAGTATATAATTAACGTTGAAACCTAACTAGATTATGTTCAGACACAATAATGTGAGTTGTAAGAGAATGGTTAAAAATGTCAGCTGATCCTGAGTCTCTTATATGGCACGGAAGATTGTTCCAAAGACTAGAGGCAGTTCAACTGAAGCATTGATGACCAAATGTTGCAGTCCTGACACACAACCTGACTAGTGAGAGAATGTTCTCCAATCAGAGTGATCTACTGGACTCGTACACAGTTAGCACATATACAGTGGGGCAAAAAAGTATTTAGTCAGCCACCAATTGTGCAAGTTCTCCCACTTAAAAAGATGAGAGAGGCCTGTAATTTTCATCATAGGTACACTTCAACTATGAGAGACAGAATGGGGGAAAGAATCCAGGAAATCACACTGTAGGATTTTTAATGAATTAATTGGTAAATTCCTCGGTAAAATAAGTATTTGGTCACCTACAAACAAGCAAGATTTCTGGCTCTCACAGACCTGTAACAACTTCTTTAAGAGGCTCCTCTGTCCTCCACTCGTTACCTGTATTAATGGCACCTGTTTGAACTCGTTATCAGTATAAAAGACACCTGTCCACAACCTCAAACAGTCACACTCCAAACTCCATTATGGCCAAGACCAAAGAGCTGTCAAAGGACACCAGAAACAAAATTGTAGACCTGCACCAGGCTGGGAAGACTGAATCTGCAATAGGTAAGCAGCTTGGTGTGAAGAAATCAACTGTGGGAGCAATTATTAGAAAATGGAAGACATACAAGACCCCTGATAATCTCCCTTGATCTGGGGCTCCACGCAAGATCTCACCCCGTGGGGTCAAAATGATCACAAGAACGGTGAGCAAAAATCCCAGAACCACACGGGGGGACCTAGTGAATGACCTGCAGAGAGCTGGGACCAAAGTAACAAAGGCTACCATCAGTAACACACTACGCCACCAGGGACTCAAATCCTGCAGTGCCAGACGTGTCCCCATGCTTAAGCCAGTACATGTCCAGGCCCGTCTGAAGTTTGCTAGAGAGCATTTGGATGATCCAGAAGAGGATTGGGAGAATGTCATATGGTCAGATGAAACCAAAATAGAACTTTTTGGTAAAAACTCAACTTATCGTGTTTGGAGGAGAAAGAATGCTGAGTTGCATCCCAAGAACACCATACCTACTGTGAAGCATGGGGGTGGAAACATCATGCTTTGGGGCTGTTTTTCTGCAAAGGGACCAGGATGACTGATCCATGTAAAGGAAAGAATGAATGGGGCCATGTATCGTGAGATTTTGAGTGAAAACCTCCTTCCATTAGCAAGGGCATTGAAGATGAAATGTGGCTGGGTCTTTCAGCATGACAATGATCCCAAACACACCGCCCGGGCAACGAAGGAGTGGCTTCGTAAGAAGCATTTCAAGGTCCTGGAGTGGCCTAGCCAGTCTCCAGATCTCAACCCCATAGACAATCATTGGAGGGAGTTGAAAGTCCGTGTTGCCCAGAGACAGCCCCAAAACATCACTGCTCTACCAACTGCTCTAGTATTGCCAACAAAGGGTATATAACAAAGTATTGAGATGAACTTTTGTTATTGACCAAATATTTATTTTCCACCATAATTTGCAAATAAATTCTTTAAAAATCAGACAATGTGATTTTCTGGATTTTTTTTCTCATTCTGTCTCTCATAGTTGAGGTATACCTATGATGAAAATTACAGGCCTCTCTCATCTTTTTAAGTGGGAGAACTTGCACA
The DNA here is from genome assembly GCF_027579695.1 of Neoarius graeffei. Lineage (NCBI taxonomy): Eukaryota > Metazoa > Chordata > Actinopteri > Siluriformes > Ariidae > Neoarius > Neoarius graeffei. Next base: position 14,899,571 of record NC_083589.1, on the reverse strand, counting down.
ATTGGTGACTGATTAAATTGGTGAGTGCTACTGGCTGGTAGTCATTAAGGCTGGAGATGGATTTTTTTGGGGCAGAGGGACTATGATGGAGGCCTTCAGGCAGGGTGGTACAATGGACTGGGACAGGGACTGGTTGTAGATCCTGGTGAGGACCCCAGTCAGCTGGCCCACACAGTCCTTCAGGATGCGTCCAGAGATGCCATCAGGTCCAGCAGACTTGCTCGGATTGACAGCTCACAGTGTGCACCTCACCCTCCTCCACTGTGAGAGTGAAGTTGCCGTGGGCCACTGTGTCTGATGTAGCTGCCTCTGGTAGTTCCTCCTCAAAGTGGGCAAAGATGATGTTCAGCTCCTCTGCCAGTGAAGCGTTCCCATCAGCCGTTCCAATGTTGGTCCTGTAGTTGGTGAGGTGCTGGACTCCCTGCCACACCTGCCTGCTGTTCTTGCTGTACAGATGGTCTTCGAGCCTCCTCCTATAGTCCGACTTGGTCTTCCGGATGCCTCTCTTCAGGTTGGCACAGGCTGCACTGAAGAGAGCCGTATCACCAGTCCTGAAGGCGCTGTCCCTTTCCTTCAGCAGCCGCTGGACCTCCCTGGTCATCCAGAGTTTCTCATTGGAATGGACCCAGATGTGTTTGTCCACTGTGACAATGTCCATGCAGTACTTGATGTAACACAGAATATGGTCAGTGAACATCTCCAGGCTTACATGTTCGAAGATATCCCAGTTGGTTCTGTCTTCTGCAGCTGCTGACAGGCTTCATCAGGCCAAGTTTTAACAGTCATAATGGTGGTGGAAGCAGTTTTCCTGATGGGGGTGTATGTGGGGAGTAAAAGCAGAAACGTACAGTGGTGCTTGAAAGCTTGTGAACCCTTTAGAATTTTCTATATTTCTGCATAAATATGACCTAAAACATCATCAGATTTTCACACAATTCCTAAAAGTAGATAAAGAGAACCTAGTTAAACAAATGAGACAAAAATATTATACTTGGTCATTTATTTATTGAGGAAAATGATCCAATATTACATATCTGTGAGTGGCAAAAGTATGTGAACCTCTAGGATTAGCAGTTAATTTGAAGGTGAAATTAGAGTCAGGTGTTTTCAATCAATAGGATGACCATCATGTGTGAGTGGGCCCCCTGTTTTATTTAAAGAACAGGGATCTATCAAAGTCTGATCTTCACAACACATTTGTGGAAGTGTATCATGGCACAAACAAAGGAGATTTCTGAGGACCTCAAAAGCGTTGCTGATGCTCATCAGGCTGGAACAGGTTACAAAACCATCTCTAAAGAGTCTGGACTCCACCAATCCACAGTCAGACGGATTGTGTACAAATAGAGGAAATTCAAGACCATTGTTACCCTCCCTAGGAGTGGTTGACCAACAAGGATCACTCCAAGAGCAAGGTGTGTAATAGTTGGTGAGATGACAAAGGACCCCAGGGCAACTTCTAAGCAACTGAAGGCCTCTCTCACATTGGCTAATATTAATGTTCATGAGTCCACCATCGGCGGCACGGTGGTGTAGTGGTTAGCGCTGTCGCCTCACAGCAAGAAGGTCCGGGTTCGAGCCCCGTGTCCGGCGAGGACCTTTCTGTGCGGAGTTTGCATGTTCTCCCCGTGTCCGTGTGGGTTTCCTCCGGGTGCTCCGGTTTCCCCCACAGTCCAAAGACATGCAGGTTAGGTTAACTGGTGACTCTAAATTGACCATAGGTGTGAATGTGAGTGTGAATGGTTGTCTGTGTCTATGTGTCAGCCCTGTGATGACCTGGCGACTTGTCCAGGGTGTACCCCGCCTTTCGCCCGTAGTCAGCTGGGATAGGCTCCAGCTTGCCTGCGACCCTGTAGAACAGGATAAAGCGGCTACAGATAATGAGATGAGATGAGATGAGTCCACCATCAGGAGAACACTGACCAACAATGGTGTGCATGGCAGGGTTGCAAGGAGAAAGCCACTGCTCTCCAAAAGATGCTGCTCATCTGCAGTTTGGTAAAGATCACATGGACAAGCCAGAAGGCTATTGGAAAAATGTTTTGTGGATGGATGAGAACAAAATAGAACATTTTGGTTTAAATGAGAAGCGTTATTTTGGAGAAAGGAAAACACTGCATTCCAGCATAAACATGGTGGTGGTAGTATCATGGTTTGGGCCTGTTTTACTGCATCTGGGCCAGGATGGCTTGACATCACTGATGGAATAATGAATTCTGAATTATACCAGTAAATTCTAAAGGAAAATGTCAGGACATCTGTCCATGAACTGAATCTCAAGAGAAAGTGGGTCATGCAGCAAGACAACGACCCTAAGCACACAAGTTGTTCTCCCAAAGAATGGTTAAAGAAGAATAAAGTTAATGTTTTGGAATGGCCAAGTCAAAGTCCTGACCTTAATCCAATCGAAATGTTGTGGAAGGACCTGAAGCAAGCAGTTCATTTGAGAAAACCCACCAACATCCCAGAGTTGAAGCTATTCTGTACAGGGGAATGGGCTAAAATTCCTCCAAGCCAGTGTGCAGGACTGAGGCCATCCTTAAAAAAAAAAAATCTGTTTCCTGTCCACTGGGTGAGCAAAAAAAATTTTCAGTAGGGAGGGAGGGATTTTTTTTTAATGGATGGATAAGAAATCGCAATGCTGTGTTTGCTTTTTCTTTCAGTACTTTTTTATTACAAAAGCAGACACATTTAATAAAATTACAGTTTAATCAACTGAAACTTGTATAAAAACTTTGTTAGCATTTTAAATGCTGACTGCAACATTTGCAAAACTTTTACAAAGGTACTTAAAATGTCCGACACACAGACTTTTTGTAGTTCTAAATCGACCGTTAGGCCTAGTTTGGATGAAATTACACTATTAAAATGATCACTGAATGATTTGTTTTTCTGAATCTTTACTATTTTGTTGTTCGCTAGAATACCATTTTGCGATTTCACACTTAAGCAAATGTTTGAAATCTCCGGATCTCCTTCCTTCATGGTGACTGCCGCACGGTGACTGCATTTGTGCCGCACGGTGCATGTGCAGAGCTGATTCGACAGGGCTTTCCGCAAGCGCCGGCTGCCGGCCATACAGCCGACTACACAATTAAGTCCAGCCGGCTACTTTAATGACTATTATTTTTGTAGCCCACAGGCTCTAAATATTAATTTTTGATTTTAATAAAATTAAATGTTTATCTAACAGACTGACAATAATGTCAAACTGTACCGCACTCATTTAAGTTGTGATTCGCGCTGTTTGTACCGATAATAACCACAAATTCCCCGCCGACTTCGTTGATCAAGGGAGAGTAACTCATCCGCGGCCCCGACATGCGGTGTGCGCGCACGCACTCAGCGGAGGCAGTAGTGTGTCGGGGCCGTCAGAGGCGATATCGGAGGGAACAGAAGCAGAGATAACGCTTATTTTGTCTCCGGTAAACCAGTCTTCTCTCGTTCAATTACGTGCTGGCATCAAAAGACACCGTTGGTTGTAAATGAAACCAAACTGAGTCGTTGGAGTGTATTTGCATACACAAATGGAGAAATGTTCGCTGAGCATTTAATTGTGTAGCCACCACTGCAGACCATTGTCGTTGTTAATTCATAGCATGCTCAGTTGTGTGAATGTGTCACGCACCGAAAATAAAAGATTTACAAGCCAGGAACGCCTCATGATGCAATACACAAGAAAAGAAAGATGATTTACTGCCATTTTACTTTGTATTTGAGTAAAGTGAATAAATAAATGGTCTGTGGAAAATACATTTAATCCTGGGAACTGCATGCACAGGAGTTTATTAGGGAGTATATAGGGAGTCAATAGTTTGCAGTGCAAAGCACAGCAAACTCTTGTTCTTCCATTTTTCATCTTTCATCTTCAAATTTCGATTTCGAATAACCCAATAACCGTACATCGCACACAGACAAACAATACATCAAAACGTGCGGCTCGATCGGACTCGCTATGCTATTACTTTGTTCAGCATTCTACGATTTTTTTTGCAACATAGTCGCGAAAAAATCACACAAAATTTCTCATTCATTTTCTCTGGAATTAATTGAAAAAATCACACATTTTCAATGTTTTTCAAACATCCGCTGCTCTGCCATGCTTTCACCTAGAGACATGATTCAAACTTTAAAACGGAGACAAACTTCTCCTGTGTGGATCTGGCATTGAACTTTTTTGCTAGGTTGTATATTTTTTGATCAGTCACAGATCAAACACCATGATCAAATCTGGAGAAATTCAGACTTTATAATGGGTGTCTATGGCGTTACACTTCAGTGAAGCTCGTTAAGTTAGAGTGTAGAGAGCTTGAAAAAGTAGCTCAAACTTTCTCTCTACAAATTTTACTCTACACACAATTTTCTCAAAAGTAGTAGTCACACTTGTCTTGATTCACAAAATGTATCTACCTGAGTGATAGGACTCACAGTTTTTGAATGAGAAGCCTGAAAGTGAGGAAAGGACAGGCGCGCTGCCCTATAGACTCCCATTATAAACATGGCACCGCCTTTACTGCAAAATCAGAAATGTCACTTGTTTTTAACTTGCTCTATTGTCCTCATTTTTTACACTAGGGACAAAAAAATTCATGTGTTCATGGGAGCCTTGTAGCACTCAATGTGCAAGAATTTTGTGAATAGCTCCTTTCATTTCCGTGTAAATCACCATTGTTCGAGGAGAGGGAATTCTGAGAAAAAGCGCTCTTTGCTGGTCATATTGTGTCTCTTCCCTGCACCTGAGCACCGTTACCAAGGCGACGAGCTCCACTCAGGGAGCAGAGAGGGGAGGGGCTGCTCTCTCTCTCAAACACACACAGGCTTATAGCATCGTAGCCTCATAGCCTGCGATATGTGCACTGCATCACTCTCACGATTTCCCACAGGGGAATTGTCGTCTCTAGTTTTTTGTTTACTCCCCCCCCCCCCCCCCCCCCCCGGCTGGCTACTTATTTGTCATGGCTGGCTAGTATGAGACTTAGTGGAAAGCCCTGGGAATGCGTAAATGTCAAGTTCGATTTTAGATTTATGAACCCGAAAAAAATGTTGAAAAACTGGCATTAAAAAAAAAAATTCAACCGCACAAATGGCACTCACCCGGCCGGTGGACCGGAAACAGAACATTTTTTAATAATGGCCTGATCAACAGTTACCGGAAATGTTTAGTTGCAGTTATTGCTGCACAAGGGGACCCCCTTGTGCAGCAATAACTGCAACTAAACATTTCCAGTAACTTTGTCAGTTACAGATATGTAATATTGGATCATTTCCCTCAATAAATAAAAATGACCAAGTATAATATTTTGTCTCATTTGTTTACCTGGGTTCTCTTTATCTACTTTTAGGACTTGTGTGAAAATCTGATGATGTTTTAGGTTATACTTATGCAGAAATATAGAAAATTCTAAAGGGTTCACGCACCACTGTCTGGTCTGACAGGCCCAGGTGTGGTAATGGTCTACCCTGGTAGCCCAGCTTGATGGTAGTATAGACCTTTTCCAGAGTGTTGGCTCCCCTAGTAGCACACTTAACATGCTGGTGGAATTTGGGGAGCACTGCTTTTAAGTCCACGTGTTTAAAGTCCCCCGCTATAATGCACACAGTATCAGGATAAATGCTCTGCTGACTGCTAATGCTGCCATACAAATGTCCAAGAGTCAAGTTAGCATTAGCATCTGGTGGGATATAGACAGCAGTGATCATGACCACAGTAAACTCCCTGGGAAGGTAAATGGGTCTGCATTCGACAGTCAACTACTCCAAATCTGGGGAGCAGTGACTGTCTACAGTCGCTGTGTTGGTGCACCAGGTGTTGTTTATGTACACACACAGCCCCCCTCCTCCGATCTTATTGGAGTCACTGGTTCTGTCATGATGCTGTGCTGTGTAGCCCGCTAGCTGGATGGCAGAGTCCAGAATGGATGAACGAAGCCAGGTTTCTGTAATCAACAGGATGCAACTGTCCTTGATATTGTTTGTTGCAACCTGAAGCCTTAGTTCATCCAGTTTGTTTACAAGAGACCTGGCATTGGTGAGGAATATGCTGGGAAGCGGTGGTTTGTGCGGCTGCCTCCATAGCCTCGCTAGCGCGTCAGCCCTGCAGCCTCGCTTCTGCTTTCTCTCCCTGCGCCACCTCCGCCTCCTGCCTGCGGGGATGGAAATCCAAGAGAAGAACATGGTGTGATGCAGATATACATGGGAGTTCAGGAACATGCTAGTGGATCTCAAACAATTAGAATATCATTAAAAAGTTCAATATTTTCCATCAGTTATTTAATAAAGTGAAAATTTAATAGATTCTAGACTCATTACATGTAAACTAAAATGGTTTGTGCAGTTTTCTATTTGACAATTATGGCCTACAGAGCAAAAAAAAAAATCTCAAAATATGAGAATATTTTACTTCGAGTTTGAGTAAAGCAGTATAAATACCATGTATCTCTCGGTCTAGTTCAGTACATGCAACCACAATCATGGGGAAGACTGCTGACTGAGTTGTCCAGAAGACGATCATCAACACCCTCCACAAGGAGGGTAAGCCACAGAAGGTCATTGCAGAAAAGGCTGGCTAGAAAAGTTGCATAAGCAACAGGGATGACCACAGCCTTGAGAGGACTGTCGAGAAAAGTCTACTCAAGAACTTGAGCAAGCTTCACAAGGAGTGGACTGAGGCTGATGTCAGTGCATCAAGAGCCACCATGCAGAGACATCTTCAGGAAAGGGGCTACAACTGTCACATCCCTTACATCAATTCACTCTTCAACTAGAGACAATGTCAGAATTATCTTACCGGAGATAAGGCAACAAAGAACTGGACTGTTGCTTAGTGATCCAAAGTTCTCTTTTGAGATAAAAGTAAATTTTGCATTTCATTTGGAAATCAAGGTCCTAGAGTCTGGAAGAAGAGTGGAGAGGCACAGAATCCAAAGTGTTGAAGTCCACTGTGACATTTCTGCAGTCTGTGATGATTTGGGGGTGCCATGTGTTGGGTGTTGGTCTACTGTGTTTTATCAAGTTCAAAGTCAACATAGCCATCTACCAGGAGATTTTAGAGCACTTCATGCTTCCATCTGCTGACAAGCTTTATGAAGATGCTGATTTCCTTTTCCAGCAGGACTTAGCACCTGCCCACAGTGCCAAAACTACTGCCAAATGGTACTGACCATGATATTACTGTGCTTGATTTGCCAACCAACTCACTATGGGGTATTGTGAAAAGGAAGATGAGAAACACCCAACCCAAAAAATACAGATGAGCTGAAGGTCGCATTTCAAGCAATTTGGGCTTTAATAACACCTCAGCAATGCCACAGGCTGATCACCTGCATGCCCCGCCACACTGATGCAGTAATTTATGGTAAAGGGACCCCAATCAAGTACTGAGTGCATAAATTAACATATTTTTCAGAAGCTGAACATTTCTGTATTGTAAATCCTTTTTTGATTGATTATAGGAAGTATTCTAATAATTTGAGGCACTGGATTTCTGATCTTCAGGGGCTATAAGTGATAATAATCAAGATTAAACAAAAAAAGGCTTGAAATATTTCACTTTATTTGTAATGAATACAATATATGAAAGTTAACCTTTTTGAATTAACATACGAAAAAATATTTTTTCATTATTTGAGATACACTAGTAGATGTTCAAGCATTTGGGATAGGGGTCTCTATGTTAAACAGGGGGTTAAAAAATATAGTGGTTCTCCAATGCCACATTGTTCACTGATCACAGTAGATGTTTTAAACAACCCCAAAGTTTTGGAAGCAGAACTGTGCATACATGGACATTATGTGCTTTCAACAAACTTTTATTTATTAAAAACAACTATTTGTTCAATCCAATCTTGAAGTATGGGAAGACCATATCCACTCTACCTTTTCAGACCAGTACATGAGCTTTTGCAGTGTCTGTAATCTCATGGCAATAATCTTTTTAGGCATGTGAATAAGACTATGCCCTCTTTTCTGCCATTGACAGATATAAAGCTTCTTGAGACTACCAGTGATGATCGTCCCAAATAAAATTAATGAAATTTTTCTGTACCCAAATGGTCATGTTCTTAGGAGCGTCCAAGAGAGTGAGTCTGTGGCACATCATTGAAACTTCCAGGTTGTTAATTATTAAATTCCTTAATCTGTAGAACAGTTTGGGAAGTAACCATCTTCAGCTCTGCAGTCTTTAAAACAGTCTACCAGTCCATCCCAAGTTTTCCTCATGTACTTACTGGTCAGGTCCTATAAAAGTCCTAGAGCCATTAAGCCATCTGTTTCCAATCTACACTGGTGTGGGAGCCAGGGCAGTCCTTTGACCTGTCAGCCACCCATTAGAAATGTCCCAGTTGTCCCAGTTGATTTTCCCAAATGTTGCATTTTGAAGAATGTCTAAACAAGATGTCAACTTTTGCACTGTCCTCTGTACTTCTGATAAAACCAGTTATGCCTTTTCAAATGGAGTACAGCAGTCCTCGGAGAGGTCAGCTTTGTTGAATGTCTTTGATGAAGGGGTATAGTCTTGTTCAGGAGCCATTAATTCTGAGCATGCTCTTTATTTTGTGCTATTAGAGTCTGATGAAATACTCAAAATGGTGGACCAAAACTCACAAGGTACCAGTGTTTTATTTTTTTTTAATTCAGTGATAAAAATCATACGGTATGTTTAGTCTTTATTCTGTGACATTTTGTTACTGTGACTTTATAAGAAACAGATTAGCAAAAATAGTCAATTTTGGATTGGCCTTCATAGATTATTGTTGATGTGCAGGTTTTTAGTGTGTTGGTTAATGCTTTGAAAAAAAAATCTTAAAATACACACAGAGTAATGCCAATGGGCAGCAATTCTTTAAGCTCCCGAGATCTACATTCTTTGAAAAAACGACCAAACCTACTCTATAATAGCTTGAGGGAAGTGTTCCTTGGGTCATTCTTGCAATACAACATATAAGTCCTGGCCAATTATGTTCTAGAAGCTTTCATAGAATTCAGGCCACCCAGACCAGGTGATCTTCCATTGTACTGTTCCTGTACAGCTCTTGTCAGCTCAGTGAAATTTAAGGGTTTTTTCTAGTTCTATTGCCATTCAGGGAGCTGTGGTAGGTCATATAGGACCCCTTTCAGTGAGTCACAGGTCTCAGACTGAAAAAAAGGTTTCTTGTAGAATATAAGTTGATGTTAAAAGGTGCCTTGAAGTAATTAACAAAACAAAAAAGGACACAGATCATGTTTTTGACATTGACTAGATCCCACAGTTAGTGTTTGGACTTGTAGCACTTTTTTTTTTTTGGATGGAATTCACAAACTTAAGTCAGTAACATTTTGATTCCTCTAGGTCTTCTAAAGATGCTTTTTTTTTTCTTCATTGCAATAGCACATGATTCAAGAAAGCATTCAAGATCGAGGAAATATTTTTCAAAATCTGGTTAGCACTGTTGTCTCACAGCAAGAAGGATCTGGGTTTGAACCTCTCAGCCAACTGTGGCCTTTCTATGTGGAATCTGCATGCCTGTGTGTTCTTGGTGCTCCGGTTTCCTCCCACAGTCAGAATAGGTCGCATATACTCGCACATATGCATTAGGTCAACTGGATACTCCAAATTGCCCATAAGTGTGAACATGTGGGCTGTTCGTCTTTGTGTTAGCCCTGTGATAGATTGGTGACCTACCAAGGGTGAACCCCACATTTTGCCTTAAGTCAGCTGGGATTGGCTCCAGCCTCCCCCACAACCCTGAAAGATGAATGGTATAGATGATGGCTGGATGGTTTTCACTAATTTTTTTTGTAGAACCTAGGAAATCATTTAACTCTTCCACTGTGTATTGTGACTTTCCTCCAATACTGAAATCTTTACCAGTTGGACTTTCCTGAGAATTTGTGTCGGCAATCTTATCTGCAATGTCAGACTCACTTTTGAATTAAAAATTCAAAAGTGAGTCTGACATTGAGAGAGCTCCTAATCAAAAGCCTCATCATTACAGCCCTACAAACAGTAGGATAATCAGGACAAACTCATTGTTAATAAACATTCCCGGCTTTAAAATGAGTGATGTTAATGTATGTCTTTAAGGAAGAATACTATAGCTTTATTCATTCTGGATGCTGACATGATTGGTCTGAGGGTTTTTTTTTTATATATAAACCAATCTCTTTTGTCAAAAGACAACAGGCAATGTGTAAACAGAATATCCAAAGTTCCAGCAAAAATCCAGAAAAAAGATAACACATTAGGGTCAAAACCAGAGACAATAAACATGAATAGAAGGCTTGGTATGTCAGGGACTTGGTACATCAGGGTACACAAAGCTGAAAGAATATGTCGCAAAGTGAAGTGAAGGTTCATTGTGGGAAGTGGAGTTCAGTGCAAATTCTGGTGTGGTCATGACATAAACACTATTCCATCAACAATGATGCCTCCAGCATATACAGCCATGCCATAAATGCGAGAGAGACAGTACAACCACAAATAGGCATCAGGTGTACCAAGTTATAATTGGCTCATCCTCCACACTCCCACTGAAGACTTCCACTAAAAAAAACAAACAATAGATAAGACATTTCTTGTTTAATCAGATTCAAATTTATGATGCCTTTGCAGCATTCTGTCAATATGCTGCTGTACAGTGACTTCCAAAAGTATTCATCCCCCTTGGTGTTTGTCTTGTTTAGTTGCATTACAAGCTGGAATTAAAATGGATTTTTGGGGGTATAGTACCATTTGATTTCCACAATATGCCTACCACTTTAATGGTGAAAATTGTTGTTTTATTGTGACACAAACAATAATTAAGATGAAAAAAAAACAGAAATCTGGAGTGTGCATAGGTATTCACCACCTCCCAATGTCAATACTTTGCAGAGCCACCTTTTGCTGTAATTACACTTGCAAGCCTCTTGGGGTGTGTCTCTATTAGTTTTGCACATTGAACCACTGGGATTTTTGTCCATTCCTCAAGACAAAACTGCTCCAACACCTTCAAGTTAGATGGGTTGCATTGGTATACAGCAATCTTCAAGTTATGCCACAGATTCTCAATTGGATTGAGGTCTGGGCTTTGATTAGGCCATTCCAATACATTTGCATGTTTCCCTTTAAACCACTCCAGTGTAGCTTTAGCAGTATGTTTAGGGTCATTGTCCTGCTGGAATGTGAACCTTCGTCCCTGTCTCAAACCTCTGGCTGACTCAAACAGGTTTTCATCCAGAATTGCCCTGTATTTCATGCCATCCATCTTTCCTTTAGTCCTGATCAGCTTTCTTGTCCCTGCAGATGAAAAACATCCCCACAGCATGATGTTGCCACCATCATGCTTCCCTGTAGGAATGGTGTTCTCAGGGTGTTGGGTTTGCGCCACACCTGGCATTTCCCATGATGGCCAAAAAGATCAATTTTAGTTTAATTTGACCAGAGAATCTTCTTCCATGTGTTTGAGGAGTCTGCTACATGCTGTTGGGTAAACTCCAAATGTGTTTTCTTAAGCAATGGCTTCTTTTCTGGCCAGTCTTCCACTCTGTGGTGTATATGGCTTAAAGTGGTCTGATGGATAGATACTCCCATCTCTCCTGTGGATCTTTCCAGCTCCTTCAGTGTTATCTTTGGTGTCTTTGTTGCATATCTGATTAATACCCTCCTTGCCTGGTCTGTGAGTTTTGGTGGGTGACCTCCTCTTGTCAGGTTTGTAGTGGTGACATAGTCTTTTCATTTTGCGAGAATGGATTTAATGGTGCTCCTTGGGATATTCAAAGTTTGGGATATTTTATCACCCAGCCCTGATCTAGACTTCTCCACAACTTTGTCTCTGACATGTTTCGAGTGCTCCTTGGTTCTCACATTGCTTGCTTAGTAGTGTGGCAGAGTCAGGGTCCTTCAGACAGACAGGTTGATTTTATACAGACATCATGTGACAGATCATGTAATACTTTGCTTGCACACATGTAGATCTTAATCAACTAATTACATGACCTTATGAAGTTAATTGGTTGGACCAGCTGTTAATTAGGGGTTTCATATGAAAGGGGAGGTGAATACCTATGCACACTCCAGATTTCTTTTTTTTTTCATCTTAATGTAGCGTGGATAATGTGTGGGTGGAGCACAGAGGACGGCAGGACAACGTTTGGAGGTAGAGGAAGCGTATTTATTAAATAACTTTTCAGTTTTAACGGCGTAAGCACACACGCACACAGACAGACATACGCAGCCTCCAATCCCGGGTCGCGCTCCCTCTGCTCTCTCTCAGCTTCCTTAAATAGGGACCGGTTTACTGGGAAAACACACACAAAACACAGGTTAATTACCATCAGGTGAAGCGATTCTGCCACTCACCTTCCCTGGCTCCCCCCTCCTGTCACAGACCGGCGCTTGACCACGCCCCCACTGCCACATACCCCCACCGCCCGACTCAGGCCGGGCGCCCGTCCGGCCCGCAGCCGACTCCCCCCCCCCTTGACGGGAGAGGAAGTCCGCCACGACCATCTGCGCCCCCGGCCTGTGGACCACCTTGAAGTTGAAGGGTTGGAGTGCCAGATACCAACGGGTGATCCACGCGTTGGCATCCTTCATGCGGTGGAGTCACTGGAGGGGCGCGTGGTCCGAACAGAGGGTGAAAGAGCGCCCCAGCAGGTAGTAACGGAGGGCGAGGACCGCCCACTTAATCGCCTGGCACTCTTTCTCAATTGTGCTGTAGCGCCCCTCACGCACTGACAGCTTCCGGCTGATGTATAGGACTGGGCGATCCTCCCACTCCACCTGCTGGGACAAAACGGCCCCCAGCCCTCTGTCCGACGCATCTGTCTGTAACAAAAAAGGGAGAGAGGAGTCAGGGGAGTGTAAAAGTGGCCCCCCACACAGTGCAGCCTTTACCTCAGAGAAAGCCCGCTGGCACTGCTCCGTCCACTGGACCGGATCTGGCGCCCCCTTTTTAGTGAGGTCAGTCAGCGGGCTGGTGACGTCTGAATAATTAGGTATAAACCTACGATAGTAGCCAGCCAGCTCCAGGAACTGTCTCACCCCCTTTTTGGTCTTGGGCCTCGGGCAGGCCGCAATCGCTGCTGTCTTATTAATTTGGGGACGCACCTGCCCGTTACCCAAGTGGAAGCCCAGATACCGTACTTCCACCCGCCCAATCGCACACTTCTTCGGGTTGGCAGTGAGCCCCGCCCGCCTCAGCGACCTAAGGACGGCCCTCAGGTGTTGCAGGTGCCGCTGCCAGTCATTACTATAAACGATGATGTCGTCTAGGTAAGCGGCCGCATAGGTGGCGTGGGGCCGGAGGACCCGGTCCATCAGCCGCTGAAATGTAGCGGGCGCCCCAAACAGCCCAAACGGAAGTGTGACGAACTGGTGTAAGCCAAACGGTGTGGAAAAGGCCGTTTTTTCCCGGGATAATGGAGTCAAGGGGATCTGCCAATATCCCTTCGTCAAATCCAGTGTTGAGTAAAAACGAGCCGTGCCGAGTCGATCGAGCAGCTCATCAATACGAGGCATTGGGTACGCGTCGAATTTAGACACCGCGTTGACTTTTCTATAGTCCACACAGAACCGGACCGAGCCGTCGGCCTTGGGAACCAAGACCACCGGGCTGCTCCAGTCACTGTGGGACTCCTCGACGATGCCCATTTCGAGCATGGCCTGAAGTTCTTCCCGAACCACCTTTTTTTTGTGTTCGGGTAATCTATAAGGACGGCTACGCACTACCACCCCCGGGGGCGTCTCTATATGGTGTTCTATGAGGTTGGTGCGACCGGGCAAGGGCGAGAACACATCCGAAAACTCGGCCTGCAACTGGGCGACCTCCGTGAGTTGGGTCGGGGAGAGGTGGTCTCCACAGGGGACCGGAGAGGTACGTGATGCCAATGTGCCTTTTTGGACCTCCGGCCCCAGCTCCGCCTTCTCCAGAACTACCGACACCAACGCCACGGGGACCTCCTCACTCCAGAGTTTCAGCAGATTGAGGTGGTAGATCTGTAGCGCCCCCTCCCTGTCCGTTCGCCTAACCTCATAGTCGACGTCCCCGACTCGCCGTGTGACCTCAAAGGGTCCTTGCCACTTGGCGATTAATTTGGAGCTCGACGTGGGCAACAGGACGAGTACCTTATCTCCTGGAGTGAACTCTCTAAGGCGCGTGCCCTTGTTGTACAGGCGGGCTTGTCGTTCCTGGGCCTGCCGCAAATTCTCCTGAGTTAGGTGGGTGAGCGTGTGGAGTTTTGCACGCAGGTCCATAATGTACTGAATTTCGTTTTTACTTTGTGAAGGTCCCTCCTCCCAATTTTCCCGCAGTACATCTAAGATGCCGCGCGGCTTACGCCCATATAATAATTCAAATGGGGAGAACCCCGTGGAGGCTTGGGGGACCTCTCGCACTGCAAACAACAAGGGTTCGAGCCACTTATCCCAGTTACGTGCGTCCTCACTTACGAATTTCTTGATAATATTCTTGAGGGTGCGATTGAACCGTTCAACTAAACCGTCCGTCTGTGGGTGATAAACGCTGGTGCGGATCGGCTTAATACCCAGTAGCCCATACAGTTCGCTCAGTGTTCGTGACATAAACGAGGTGCCTTGGTCAGTCAGAATCTCTTTCGGGATTCCAACCCGGGAGATTACGTGGAAGAGGGCCTCTGCAATACTGCGTGCTGAGATATTGTGAAGAGGCACCGCTTCCGGGTATCGCGTTGCATAGTCCACCAGAACCAATATAAAGTGGTACCCTCGTGTTGACCGATCTAATGGCCCGACGAGATCCATCCCAATTCTTTCGAACGGGGTCTCAATTAATGGTAGGGGGCGCAAGGGCGCTTTTGGAATGGCCGCTGGATTTACTAACTGGCATTCGCGGCACGCCGTACACCACTTACGGACGTCGCCGCGAATCCCCGGCCAATAGAATCGGGCCATTATCCGGGCGAGTGTCTTATCCTGCCCGAGGTGTCCAGCCATGGGATTAAAGTGAGCCGCCTGGAATACCAATTCCCGGCGGCTCTTTGGAATTAACAACTGGGTGACTCGCTCTTTTGTTTGAGTGTCCTGCGTCACTCGGTATAACCTATCCTTCAAAATGGAGAAATAGGGGAAGGACGGGGTGGCGTTCGGCTGGAGCGTTTGACCATCGATTACTCTCACTTGGTCAAATGCGTGTCGCAGAGTCTCGTCTCGCGATTGTTCCAGTGGGAAATCCGCGAGGGATTCCCCAATAGAAAGAGGAGGGGCCGGCGGCTCCTCACTCTGTCGCGGAGATGACGTAGACGGCTCTGTGACCGCAGCTCCAGCCAAAGCGACACCGGGACCTTCCCCTGTCAACCGGCAGGACCCACTCTTTACTAGGCGTGCCATTAAACCCTGAAATCCCGGCCAATCAGTCCCCAAGATCAAAGAGTGGGTAAGGCGAGGATTAACCGCCGCCTTCACTATTGATTTTTCCCCTCTAAAATGTATGTGGACCGACACCAACGGGTAGCTGTGAATATCCCCGTACACACACAACACCTTCACCCCTTGTGCTCCCCCCAATGCCTCGTCTTGCACCAGGCTTTGGCGGATCGAGGTCTGATTGCAACCCGAATCCACCAACGCCTGATATGTAGCCCCTTGTACACTTACCGGTATGCGATACGCTCCGGCCCGATCGAGGGCAGCCTCTGGCGTGTCGGGGATCTGCACCACTGCCCCACCTCCAGCGCTACACACTGTTGCTGCAGGTGGCCCGGTTCCCCGCCACGCCAGCAAACCGGCCCGGGCCTTCCCTCTGCAGCTGTGTTCTGGGGCTCACTCACCTGAGGGGGGGGAGAGACAGACACAGAAGGGAGAAACGGGAGGGCACCACGGGTGCGGCGGGCCGGCTGGGGTGGAGCCGGCCCCCGCCTCCGTGGTGGGGGAATGGGGCGAGGACGGGACACGGGAGGAGGGGGGGGAGAAAGAGAGAGAGAAGAGGAGAGAGAAGACGACGTCGTCCGTTGTCCTGCCGCCGGAACAGCTGCCAGATGATCCTCCGCCAGTCCTACGGCCTGATCCAGCGACGCCGGGCGGTGGCACTGGACCCACTCCACGGTTCCGGCTGGTAAGCGGGCGACGAACTGTTCCAGCGCCACCTGGTCGATGATTCCCTCGGCATCGCGATCTTCGGCCCTCAGCCACCGCCAGCAGGCGTCCCGGAGCTGCTGGCCAAACTCGAACGGGCTGCCGACTTCCTCCATCCGCAGCGCGCGGAAGCGCTGGCGCTGCTGCTCCGGCGTGCGTCCCACGCACTGGAGGACGGCCCGGCGAAGGTCGGCGTAGGCCAGCCGGCGGTCGGCGGGGAGCTGTAGTGCGGCCAGCTGCGCCTCTCCTGTCAGGAGGGGGAGGAGGCGCGCCGCGCGCTGCTCCATCGGCCACCCCGAGGCTTCGGCGACCTGCTCGAACAAAGTGATGAAAGCCTCGGGGTCGTCCTGCAGGCCCATCTTGGTCACGGTGAGGGGAGACAGGCCCGCGGCCGGGGCGCTGGTGGACCCCGCCGACGCGAGGAGCCGCCGGAACGCCTCTCGATCTTCCTGCTGAGCCAGCACCAGGGCTTCAAAGCGGCGCTCCTGCTCCTTTCGGAGCGTGACGAGTGCCTGGTGCTGGCTCTGCTGAGCCGTGGCGAGGGCGTGGACCAAGTCCGCGAACGGGGAGGATTCCATGGAGCTGCAGGACTGATGCTCCACCTTTTCCCGGGTTTCGGCACCACTGTAGCACGGATAATGTGTGGGTGGAGCACAGAGGATGGCAGGACAACGTTTGGAGGTAGAGGAAGCGTATTTATTAAATAACTTTTCAGTTTTAACGGCGTAAGCACACACGCACACAGACGCACACACGCAGCCTCCAATCCCGGGTCGCGCTCCCTCTGCTCTCTCTCAGCCTCCTTAAATAGGGACCGGTTTACTGGGAAAACACACACAAAACACAGGTTAATTATCATCAGGTGAAGCGATTCTGCCACTCACCTTCCCTGGCTCCCCCCTCCTGTCACAGACCGGCGCTTGACCACGCCCCCGCTGCCACACTTAACTATTGTTTGTGTCACAAATAAAAAAAAATGCACCTTTAAAGGCATGTTGTGTAAATCAAATGGTGCTAACCCTAAAAAAAAAAAAAATTCCATCCCATAATGCAAAAAACAAAACAAAGCAAAAAAAATAACAGGACAAATACCAGGGGGGATGAATACTTTTGCAAAACACTGTAGGTGTGTGTGCCCATGAGAGTAGCAAGAATTTGACAGCAGGAGATGAAAAATAGCAGAATAAGCTCCAGACTCACTGTTGTTTCTTTCCCTCGAGTAGGCCAGATGTTAAATTTGAAAATGTTCATATTCAGTTCTGCAGCCTTAATTGTCCTGGTTGAGTTGACTTAAGCAGCCTTCAGAACAAGGTTCTGAATGTCTGAAAATTTAATTCTTGAATCTGAATTTGAGAACACTGAAAAAAAAATTGAATGTCAATACTTGAAAACATGAATTTTACAAAGAGAATTATTAAATACTGAAAAAGCCAGTATTAAATAAATACAGCTGTACCGTTTCCAAACTAATATATTTCAGTGTTATGAAATCAATGGTCTTTCATTTCCATTATGAAGAATTCATTAGCTTTAAAATAAAGGTTTTTTTTAATTAAAATATTTGTCACTTTTTTGTTTCCATAGTATCAAAGACATTCAAGTGTTTATCTCTTTTTCTTTCTCTCTTTATATTTATTTGTGTGTCTTTCCCTTGTTGTGACTCAGAGAGTTCTCGAAGGAGCGTGAAAAGGCAAAGGCACGCGGAGATTTCCAGAAGTTACGAGAGAAGCAACAGCTAGAAGAGGATCTAAAGGGCTACCTGGATTGGATCACTCAAGCTGAGGACATTGATCCAGATAATGAGGAGGGGCTGGATGATGCCAAACCCAGAAACTGTGAGTACAGGATCAGTTTAGACTGGGTCAGAAATGAGTAGGCAGGTGTGAGTGGGCTTCGACACTTTGGGCCATCTTCAGAATTAAGTCCAGTGGGTGTAGTGAGGAGTTAATACTGGCATTGCACACATTTATATTTGTACATCAAATGTGCCTACAGACAATCACTATGCAACTGCATGAGAGTTGAGCATGCAATGTGTGTCTCAGTTCCATGTGATACAGACCTTGGATTTAAACATGGAAATATGACACAATTAATTAATTAGTAATATTGTCTCTTTAAAATACACAAAGGTCATGCAGTTAAATCAGGCAGAACACAAGTGCAAAAGCTTAATATGTGCTTTACTGTGGGCAATCCATCAATTGTAGTCAATGTATGTGAGGAAGGTCAAAGCACATGGTAATCCATGATAAGAAAACAAATATACGATCAGTTTCAATACCAGAAAACACAATAGCAGAAAACAAGGCTCAGAATGCAAACTTACAATGAACAAAATTTTACAAGGAATAGACACATCAGAATCAGGAAAAATAGGAGTGATTAAGGCAGAGCCAAGAGGAGGCAGAGTCATGAAATGGAGTGATGACATCCTCCAGCTGACACCCTCTTGTCCACTGAGGAATGAGGAGTTGCAGACACCAACATACTCTACATATAAAAACTACATATTTGCCTCACAACTGGGAACCTGCAGCCCCTCCAAATAGACAGGTGCTGGCTGGACAGGAGAGGTTGTGTTGCTTTGACCCTGTCAGTATGCCTGGACAGGAAAAAATCTCATGAACAAATCTCATACAGAGTCTCTGTCATCAGGTTTACAGTACAGAAGACAACTGTAATATAGTTAATTTTGATAAATGAATAATTTTATTGTCTTGCAGAGCTTTTTAAATCCTGTGGCATCTGGTCCAAATATAAATCAATGAGTAATTTAAATGTTATTGAGATTTTTAGAGCACAAGAAACAAACCAGTTAGATTTTAAATGCAATATTTGGAATTTACACTTAGATTCTAACAAGCCACTAAGGTTGCCATGTCTCTGGAAAATTCCACTACATCTCAATGACTACATAAAAAGACCAGAACCAAGGCCACGATATTCTGGAAAATGCATTTTTAATTTTTTTTCCCCTCAGTCATTAGTTTGAATTAATTCACCATTCACTAATTCACCATGGCACGTGCACATACACACACACACTTTATGATTAGTTGTAGATCAGTTGTTTCAAAACTGTCCCAATCTAGCAAATTCAACCCAGTTGGCATGATTCAAGGGAGTGCACTATTTTGCATTTTACTGTTAACTAGCTTTGCTGTGAAAGCCATACACTTCTCTGTAGTGCAAACATGTTTTTTTGAATCTTGCATTCTCCACTTTCCCATCGATACAATGTGCCTTACATTTCTGTCAGAACTATTTTCATCAAGAAACATTATTTGCATGCAATATTTGCAGTAAGTGGTATTTGGAGGCTGGCTCTGTTCTGGGACCTCCCTGCCCTTCCACGTGCATACATGGAAAGCCATGGGGCAGGGAGAGCACACCTCCCTGCCCTACCATGTGCCTACATGGAAAGGCTAAGGCAGGGAGAGCCACAGCAAACCCCCCATAGGGTACAGAACAGAGCAAACATCAATGACAACAGAGATGACATTGATTAAGGTCGGAATATGGGACCTCCCTGTCCTTCCACGTACTTACATGGAAAGCCTTGCGGCAGGGAGAGCACCTTCCTGCCCTTCCATGTGCCTGCATGGAATGGCTAAAGCAGGGAGGGTGGCAGCAGTGGAAATGCATGGATTAGGGATCTTAGCCTCATTGACAAGGGTCAGATGTTATGGTTAGATGATTGGCCAACACATCACCAAATGGTAGGTCATGGGGGTGTTCCCAGTATGCAGTGATTATCATCTATCAGAAAGTGGTCCAAGGAAGGACAATCAGTGAACCACAGTAGAGCACCTGCACAACTGCTGAAAAGTTAATGCTGGCTATGATAGATGTTAGAATGCAAAGCACATCACAGCTTGGTTTGTATTGGCTGAGGAACTGCAGGCTGGTCAGGGCGCTCATGCTGACTCCTGTCTGCCAATTAAAGTGCCTACAATAGGCATGTGAGCATCAGAACTGGACCATGGAGCAATGGAAGAAGGTGGCCTGGACTGGGTTGTAAGCTGGCATCAATGATACAGAAATGACATTGATTAAAGTCAGACATCATGAAAGGGGAGGAGTTGGGGTGGAGGTGGGTTGCAAAAGGCTTGCAGAGGAAACAGCAAAGGTAGGCAGGCTAAAGCAGCTTAAATGAGGTGCTCTATGAGAGATTTGTCAATAGATTGCATAGAAGGGAATCAGCTGAGCTGATAGCTGATGTGGGCTGGCCTGAGATCAGCTGCAGTCAGCTGATATGCTGGGATTGAGGTCTGAGCTTGACTTCATGGCCTGCCAGAACTATGCTACGCTTGATTTCATGTACCTTGCCCTGCTATATTGTTTATTCACTTGGATTTTGCCTTTACTCAGTGCTTTGCTCTCATTGAGTTTTGATGCTTATTGCCTGGCTTTTGAATTGTGATTTTTTTTTCCCAATAAAACTTCCATACATGGAATCTCAAACCTTTTCTGAGTTGCAACTGTTAGATCAGACAAAACCCAAATCAATTTAGCCTGTTGGAAAAAGACAAATCAGTTTATTAGGACCGTGAATGTGGTATGAATTAATTTATCTTTGCACATGTAGACTATGGAATTTTGCTACAAAATGGTTTTAATGAAAAGACTGCTTTGAAAGAATAACCTTATAAAGTGTGAAATTAAACTGTATTTCTTACATTTTTCTTATGATTGATTGTGGTTTCTGTTACATTTGAAAAATTGGCATTGTTACAAGTCCTGGTTAATGTGCTGAATGCTTGTGGTATAAATCAGATAAATTGATGAATATATTTTTGGCACATTTGCTATGATCAGATGAGTATGGCAAAATAATTATTTTGCATAACTGAAAGGCATACAGTAGTTTCCCTAAATAGTTCACAAACTTCTAAAGTGTTATCCAATAATTACACATTTTGGGATGTATTCAGAGTTAATTAAGTGCACGTACTGAGGATTTAATGGCAAAATTGTGCACACTGATATTCAGATCTCAGGCATACAGTTGTGGTCAGAAGTTTACATACAGTGACATGAATGTCATCTTGGATATGAATGTCATGGCAATATTTGGGCTTTCAGTAATTTCTTTGAACTGTTCTTTTTCTGTGGCAGAATGATTGTACAGCATACATCTTTAATAAAAAAAACATGAATTTGGTGCACAAGTTTTAATTTTCTTTGGGTTTTCTGAAACCAACATAGGGTCAAAATTATACATACAGGGTCAAATATTTTCATATCCTCACTTGGATTATTAATTCAGAGGTGCTGAAACTTCCAAAATGTTTTTTTATCTTTCCAAGGCCGAAGTCTCTTAACTTCCTGTTAGTGATCAGGATTGACTACAGCTGATAGCTTCTCTGTGCCTTTATAAAAAGGGTTTGTTTACAGCACTCATTGGATTGTGCACCAGCGAGTGGCCTAGTGGTTAGCGTGTCCGCCTCTCGATCGCGAGTTCTACTCACGGTTGGGTCATACCAAAGACCATCATAAAAATGGTGCCAACTGCCATCTGGCAAGGCACACTGCAATACAGATGCGAGTGGGGAGTCAAACTCTCGCGGTTACCAGAGGGATAGCCCCCCACTGTAACCCTAGCTATGTAACATAGGTGAGAGGCCGAAGGCTATGAAACAGAGATTGGCACCACCAAACGCACCATGAATGGTGCAGGAAGGACTTTGACATTGACTCAGTGGATTGACCAACACACAGGACAATGGGAAAGTCCAAGGAGCTCAGTGCAGATCTGAGAAAGAGGACTGCAGATGTACATAACTCAGGAATGTCTCTTGGAGCCATTTCTAAACAACTGCAAATTCCAAGATCAGTTCAAACAATAGTATCCAAGTTATTGTGAAGTGTAGTCACTTTGTCAAAACACTTTGCTGCAAGAAAACCCAAACTGTCACCCTCAGCTGAAAGGAAATTGGTTTGGATGGTCAGGAACAACCTGGGAGCCATCATAGCACAGCCCTGCCATGAACTGGAAGCTGATGGATCACTGTCTACAGTTCAGATCACCATGGACTAAGAAGCTGCTATCCAAGAAATAACCCCCTGCTCCAAACTTGACACCTTCAAGCTGAGCTAAAGTTTGAAGCTGACCACACAGACAAAGAAAAAAGCCTTCTTTGTCCATGTGGAATGGAATAATGAAGAAGGAGGACTACCACAGAATTCTTCAGCATAAACCATCAGAAAATTGAACACGACACGGGACTTAAAACAGGACAATGAACCCAAACATGCATCAGAACCAGCTGTGGAGAATAAAGTAGGCTAAAATGAAGCTTAAAACAAGTCCTGACTTCAACCCTATTGAAAATATATGGATCGTGATTATAAGTCGCGTCCTTGCCAAAAAAAAAATAATTGAACTCTACCAATTCTACCATGAAGAGAGATGAAATATCCAACTAGAATTCTGCCAGAAACTTGTTCATGGTAAACAAAAATGTTTGGTCAAGGTGAATCTTGTGAAGAGAAATTTTACCCAAATATTAGGTGTGCTGTATGTATATTTTTGATCCTGTATGTATAATTTTGACCCTGTGTTGATTTCAGAAAACCCGAAGAAAATTAAAACTTGTGCACCAAATTATAGTGTTTTTTTTTAATTAAAGATGTATGCTGTACATTCTGCCACAGAAAAAGAACAGTTCAAAGAAATTAATGAAAGCCCAAATATTGCCATGACATTCATATCCAAGATGATATTTATGTCACTGTATGTAAACTTCTGACCACAACTGTAACTACAGACTTATGCGCTCTTCAGAATTTAAGTGAGAGGTACACACTCAGTGGGGTGTGCCTAAAACAGAAGCTTATCTCATTTATGTCTGATTCTGACCTTAGATATGAGACCACATTTCTTGCATAATATCAGCTCTAATAACTAACTAACTCATTAAGTAACTCCAATCCCCATCAAGTGTGACAATGGGGAAGGTGGAGTAAGGCACTCTAGTAAGGTGCAGTATGAAGTCCAGTTTGATAAGGCCATAATATCCATCCATTATCCATAAACGCTTATCTTGTGCAGGATCGTGGGCAAGCTGGAAGCTATCCCAGCTGACTATGGGCGAGAGATGGGATACACCCTGGACAAGTCACCAAATCATCACAGGGCTGACACATGGAGACAAACAACCATTCACATTCACACCTGTGGTCAATTTAGAGCCACCAATTAACCTAACCTGTATGCCTTTGGACTGTGGGGGAAACCTGAGGACCCAGAGGAAAACCACACAGACACAGAGAACATGGAAACTCCATGCAGAAAGGCCCCCGTCAGCCACTGGGCTCAAGCCCAGAACTTTCTTGCTGTGAGGCGACAGTGCTTACCACTACACCACCGTAATGCCCCAAGCGAAATACTGTATGTCATGCTGAAATTTCTGTTTAAAGTATTGTAAATACACAAAAAAACCAACAACATAGAATTTCATTGATAGGCCATTATTAAATACATACAGTGGTGCTTGAAAGTTTGTGAACCCTTTAGAATTTTCTATATTTCTGCATAAATATGACCTAAAATATCATCAGATTTTCATACAAGTCCTAAAAGTACATAAAGAGAACCCAGTTAAGCAAATGAGTAAAAAATATTATACTTGGTCATTTATTTATTGAGGAAAATGATCCAATATTACATATCTGTGAGTGGCAAAAGTATGTGAACCTCTAGGATTAGCAGTTAATTTGAAGGTGAAATTAGAGTCAGGTGTTTTCAATCAATGGGATGACAATCAGGTGTGAGTGGGAGTCAGGTGTTTTATTTAAAGAACAGGGCTCTATGAAAGTCTGATCTTCACAACACATGTTTGTGGAAGTGTATCATGGCATGAACAAAGGAGATTTCTGAGGACCTCAGAAAAAGCATTGTTGATGCTCATCAGGCTGGAAATGTTACAAAACCATCTCTGAAGAGTTTGGACTCCACCAATCCACAGTCAGACAGATTGTGTAGAAATGGAGGAAATTCAAGACCATTGTTACCCTCCCCAGGAGTGGTCAACCAACAAAGATCACTCCAAGAGCAAGGCGTGTAATAGTTAACGAGGTCACAAAGGACCCCAGGGTAACTTCTAAGCAACTGAAGGCCTCTCTCACATTGGCTAATGTTATTGGTCATGAGTCCACCATCAGGAGAAAACTGAACAACAATGGTGTGCATGGCAGGGTTGTAAGGAGAAAGCCACTGCTCTCCAAAAAGAACATTGCTGTTCATCTGCAGTTTGCTAAAGGTCGCGTGGACAAGCCAGAAGGCTATTGGAAAAAATGTTTTGTGGACAGATGAGACCAAAATAGAACATTTTGGTTTCAATGAGAAGCGTTATGTTTGGAGAAAGGAAAACACTGCATTCCAGCATAAGAACCTTATCCCATCTGTGAAACATGGTGGTGGTAGTATCATTGTTTGGGCCTGTTTTGTTGCATCTGGGCCAGGATGGCTTGCCATCATTAATGGAACAATGAATTCTGAATTATACCAGTGAATTCTAAAGGAAAATGTCAGGACATCTGTCCATGAACTGAATCTCAAGCAAGATAACGACCCTAAGCACACAAGTCATTCTACCAAAGAATGGTTAAAGAAGAATAAAGTTAATGTTTTGGAATGGCCAAGTCAAAGTCCTGAACTTAATCCAATCGAAATGTTGTGGAAGGACCTGAAGCAAGCAGTTCATGTGAGGAAACCCACCAACATCCCAGAGTTGAAGCTGTTCTGTACGAAGGAATGGGCTAAAATTCCTCCAAGCCGATGTGCAGGACTGATCAACAGTTACCTGAAATGTTTAGTTGCAGTTATTGCTGCACAAGGGGGTCACACCAGATACTGAAAGCGAAGGTTCACATACTTTTGTCAGTCACAGATATGTAATATTGAATCATTTTCCTCAATAAATAAATGACCAAGTATAATATTTTTGTCTCATTTGTTTAACTGGGTTCTCTTTATCTACTTTTAGGACTTGTGTGAAAATCTGATGACGTTTTAGGTCATATTTATGCAGAAATATAGAAAATTCTAAAGCATTCACAAACTTTCAAGCATCACTGTATGTGCAACATAATTGAGTAACAGTATCATAACTATTTTAGTTGTATTTTCCCATAAAATTCCTTTTTTTTTATATGGAGGAGAGCTGAGGAGACAGCATCTTACCATCTTACCTTGAGACATTGCTTATCTTATGAAAGAAATGTTTGTATAATGACAGACAGCGAGTTGTAATCATAATACTGCTCTGTTACGTTATCCTTCAAACCACTGGCACAAAAGAGCACACTGAAGTAACATAAGTATTGACATTATTTGACAATCCCAAATGAGAAAACAATTGGGATGGTTTGGAAAATGCAAAGAACCCCCCCCCCCCCCCCCCCCCCCCCCCACAAAGCAGTGATTTCTCAACTTAGTCTGACTTGTATTTCATTGCAGACAGTATGAACACAAGATATTTCATGTTTTGTCTGGTCAACTTCATTTCATTTGTTAATATAAATCTATTCCTTCATTTCAGGGCTGCAACACCTTCCAAATAAATGGGACAGGGCAATTTAGGGCTAGTAATCAGGTAAAACAATGAAATAATGATGTGATTCGAAACAGATGATGTCAACAGATGACTGTAATCATGATTTGGTACAAAATGAGTCCCCAGGAAAGGCCTTGTCTTTGAGAAGCAGAGATGGGCCGAAGATCTCCAGTTTCTCAACAAATGCATGGAAAAAAATGATTGAAATGTTTAAGAACAATGTTCCTCAAAGAAAGGAAGAGATTCTGATATTTCAGTCTCTATGGTGCATTCTATCATTCAACGATTCAAGGAATGTCAAGGAATTTTGGAGCATAATGGGCAAGGGTACAAGCCTCAGCTGAACACCCATGATCTCCGATCCCTCAGAAGACACTGCATCAAGAACCATCATTCACCAATAGCTATTCACCAATAACCACATGGGCTTTGGATTACGAGTCGATTGTACTTTCACAAACCTTTGTCAAGCTACAATATGGAATTACATCCACAAATTCCAGTTAAAGCTTTACTGTGCAAAAAGGAAGCTTTATATTAACTGTGTCCAGAAGTGTCATTGACTTCTCTGGGCTTGGAGGCATCTGGGATGGACTATCACACAGTGGAAATGTACATTGTGGTCAGATGAATCAGTATTCCAGGTGTTTTTTGGAAGAAATGGATAATGTGTGCTCTGGACCAAAGATAAAAAGGACAACCCATACTGTTTACCAGCAACAAGTCCAAAAGCCAGGGTCTGTCATGGTATGAGGTTGTAACGGGAGCAGCTGAAAGAAAAAAAGAAGCAGTTTTTACATTTTTGAGTTTTTAAATAAGGGCAGCATGGTGGTGTAGTGGTTAGCACTGTTGCCTCACAGCAAGAAGGTCTTGGGTTTGAGCCCAGTGGCCGGCAAGGGCATTTCTGTGTGGGTTTCTTCCGGGTGCTCTGGTTTCCCCCACAGTCCAAAGACATGCAGGTTAGGTTAATTGGTGGCTCTAAATTGCCCTTACAGAAAAAACACATGAACTTCACACATGATTTCTCACATGTGGAAAATGTGTTTTGCACATGGGAAACATGTGGTTTTGGCCCAATTTTATGTGAATCACATGTGGGAATGTTTTACACATGTGGTAACATGTTTTCCACATGTGCTCTACATGGTAACACATGTTACAAAATCTGATACCATGTATTCCACATGTTACCACGTGGTAACATGTGACCACATGTGGTAACATGTGATCACATGTGAAATACATGGGAAATTCATGTGTTTTTTCTGTAAGGGTGACCATAGGTGTGAATGTGAATGGTTGTTTGTCTCTGTGTCAGCCCTGTGATAACCTGGCGACTTGTCCAGGGTGTACCCCGCCTCTCACCCATAGTCAGCTGGGATCGTCTCCAGCTTGCCTGCGACCCTGTAGAACAGGATAAGCGGCTCCAGATAATGGATGGATGGAGTTTTTAAATACTTCTGTGGACAGCTAAATAATTTAGTTTTATTTCTGTAGAAAGTCACATTGAAAGGAGTAAAAATAATCCCACTGATATAGACAGTACAGAATACAGAAAAAAAAAATCATTCAGGGGTTCTTTCTGTTTTATAATATGCAGACATCCTTCATGTTAAAAATTTTTCTTTCTCTCTCTCTCTCTCTCTCTCTCCCCATATATATATATATATATATATATATATATATATATATATATATATACACACACACACACACACATTCATATCTTCTATACAGTGAGTATTCCAGCAAGTGAGAATGAGTCGGTGAACACCGATATCCCTCCCACTGGAGATTTGGAGGGAGAACCCTGCTGTATTCACCTAGTGTAAGTTATTTTGCATTTCCATTCCTTCTCTATTTTACTTTAACTTTGTTCTCCTCCTTCATTTCCTCTTTAGTGTTTCCTGTACTGTTGGTATGAGTACTATACAGGTGCAAGATACAGTAGTGCTTGAAAGTTTGTGAACCCTTTAGAATTTTCTATATTTCTGCATAAATATGACCTAAAACATCATCAGATTTTTACACAAGTCCTAAAAGTAGATAAAGAGAACCCAGTTAAATAAATGAGACAAAAATATTATACTTGGTCATTTATTTATTGAGGGAAATGATCCAATATTACATATCTGTGAGTGGTAAAGGTATGTGAACCTTTGCTTTCAGTATCTGGTGTGACCCCCTTGTGCAACAAGAACTGCAACTAAATGTTTCCGGTAACTGTTGATCAGTCCTGCTTGGAGGAATTTTAGTCCATTCCTCTGTACAGAACAGCTTCAACTCTGGGATGTTGGTGGGTTTCCTCACATGAACTGCTCCCTTCAGGTCTTTCCATAACATTTTGATTGGATTAAGGTCAGGACTTTGACTTGACCATCCCAAAACATTAACTTTATTCTTCTTTAACCATTCTTTGGTAGAACGACTTGTGTGCTTAGGGTCGTTGTCTTGCTGCATGACCTACCTTCTCTTAAGATTCAGTTCATGGACAGATGTCCTGACATTTTCCTTTAGAATTCGCTGGTATAATTCAGAATATATTGTTCCATCAATGATGGCAAGCTGTCCTGGCCCAGATGCAGCAAAACAGGCCCAAACCATGATACTACCACCACCATAAGGTTCTTATGCTGGAATGCAGTGTTTTCCTTTCTCCAAAAATAATGCTTCTCATTTAAACCAAAAAGTTGTATTTTGGTCTCATCCATCCACAAAACATTTTTCCAATTGCCTTCTGGCTTGTCCACATGATCTTTTAGCAAACTGCAGACAAGCAGCAATGTTCTTTTTAGAGAGCAGTGGCTTTCTCCTTGCAATCCTGCCATGCACACCATTGTTGTTCAGTGTTCTCCTGATGGTAGACTCATGAACATTAACATTAGACAATGTGAGAGAGGCCTTCAGTTGCTTAGAAGTTACCCTGGGGTCCTTTGTGACCTCGCTGTCTATTACACGCCTTGCTCTTGGAGTGATCTTTGTTGGTTGACCATTCCTGGGGAGGGTAACAATGGTCTTGAATTTCCTCCATTTCTACACAATCTGTCTGACTGTGGATTGGTGGAGTCCAAACTCTTCAGAGATGGTTTTGTAACGTTTCCAGCCTGATGAACATCAACAACGATTTTCCTGAAGTCCTCAGAAATCTCCTTTGTTCGTGCCATGATACACTTCCACAAACATGTGTTGTGAAGATCATACTTTGATAGATCCCTGTTCTTTAAATAAAACACCTGACTCCCACTCACACCTGATTGACATTTTTCTCTCCGTGCTCTCACTGAAGGCGGTCGCATTTCTCTGCCTCTCCTCTCCCCTCCCTTATCTTCCCTGCTTTGCTCCTCTTGTCTCGTCTGTCTACTGTCTCTACTTTTGAGAGACTCTCTCCGCACTGCTCTCCAAACTAAAAAATCATGGAATTGATAAATTGGTCTCTTACCACAAATGACACAATTTTCTTGATGAGAAGCCTGGGTTCGGGGGAACCAGCCTGTCCTGCCGGAACATTTGCAGCTGGCTACACGATGGACGCGTGGGAGAAGTGGCAGGTCGTGTGCCTGGTGGTTCTTTCTGTGGAGGACATTGAAGACATCTACCTATTTGGAACCATGATTACAGGTATTTTGCTGATTGGATTAGGCATTGCCCTGGTTTATCGAGGAAATCACAAAACGGTGACAGTTGTCCAAAGCCCCATAAAGCTGCCCGACATAATTGAAGCGGTGTTCAGAGCTGTCGGCACTCAGACTGTGGCTATTCAGAACTTGAACCGCAACATGGATAACATCATGGAGAAGCTTTTGGCTTTGCAAAGGAAATGGATCGATTCAGAGACCAGAATGGACAAACAGAGTAGTCGTGTAAAAGAATGCGTCTACTCGCCCCAAGACCAAACAATCCCAATCTTATCTGCTTTCAGCTCCCTCAGACAGCACTAGCCTTGGTCAAGGCTGTTGCTGCAACAACTCCCCCTGAAGATCACTGCAGTGAGACGCTCTTGCATTCCTTCCCCCACTTCCCATGGTCGCCGCTTTTACCCCCAGTGTGACAAGCGGGTGCGCGGCCAGCACCGTCATGGCTGCAGGAACGGACGGCTGCTTGCTTGCGCTGGGTTACCTCTACCTCCCCCCTCCCCCACCCCCTCCCCCCTTACCCCCTCCTCTGATCGCCCCCCCCCTCTAGTCCCGAGTTTTCATGTTGTAAAGTGTACATGGGTCATTCTACGAAACCGGTGCTTTTTGTGTCCGCATAATTTCATGACCTCTAAAAAATGTCAGAAATTGTGAAAATGTATTTCAAATGAACAAAACTGTTTATTTGAGTGTTGTGAATTACACAATGCATGTTTTACTGTCACTGTAAACAAAAATCCTACATTTTTTTCATCTTTTTATCATATACACAACCTATTTTCCCATGTCCAGGAAGTCCCGTATGGAATTTGCACCTAACATATTTACATAAATATATACATTTTTCAAACAATTTTTATTAATTTCATGAATAAAATTACATCCTTCGTAAAATACAATAGTTTTGTTTAGAATAAAAGTATCATTTATTATCTAAAAATCACAATTTATGCTCGTCCCACAATTTTACATACCACCCTGTAACGCTTACACGTTTTGCCTGTTAGAAAGACAGTGTGTCTTTAAATGACATCACAGGAAGCTGATGACATCACTCAAACCCTTGGCCAAAGTCAGGATCCTAAGCAGGCAAGTTCCCACCCAATTTGATATGATTTATTTGCTCTTTTTGGTAGTTAGATAGGGTCCGTTAAGCTTAACCTTACCACCCTGTAATGCATAATAGACAGGGAAACTATAAAAAATTCTTTTTTTTTCAGCTTTTAAGGAAAATAGAAAGATTTGTAAACTGGATTGTACACTTGTTAGCTATGCTAGTTATTATCAGAACTAGCTGAGGTGAAATTTACCACCCTGTAACATACCACCCTTTAACACTTTTGTTACCCTGTATTGTTACAGGGTGGTAAAGGGAACATATGAGGGCTTGTCAGTGGCATTAAGATTATAATTCATGCAAATGTTGTATCTATACTTAGGGATTTACATACTATTATAAGTACAGAAACCTATTTATTTATTTATTTATTTATTTATTAAGAGCACTGGGAATACAATCAAAGCTTCAGTGAGTCATTAGCAGTGAGTTCATACCAGCCAGATAGTTTGAATGCTGCGTTTTTATGTAAACAAAATCAGATGATCATGGCCCCAGTGAGCAATGCAGAACGGCAACGATTATTTCGTGCCCGCCGCAATGCTGATCCATGCCTAATCATCATTAGAGTCAGAAATACAGCTAGAATCAGTTAGAGTTAGAAAACTTAGTTAACGATTCAGGGTGCAATGTTAGTGTTTTAAACAATAGTTTCAAAGCTAAATGTACTTCATGTTTTTGTATGGTCCATGAGAAATGAAATTAAGAACAACAACAAAAACAGTCTTCTGAATTCTGCCCATGTTGAATGCACTTACTAAGGTTTTTTTATTTGTATTTGTGAAACCTTTTATCAATAAATATTTCATATGTATTTTGGCTCTTGTCTTATATTTGCTGTCCCTACATATATCCAGAAAAAATTAATAAAACTAATGTTGATGCATGGAAATAAACCAAATCAACAGACCCAAAGCAGGACTTACCACTCTGTAACATGACTTACCACCCTGTAACAATGTGTTTTTTGTTTAAATTCATGGAAATGCTGTGAAATATCCCCAAAATAATTGTTTTATCATAATGTGATAAAATAAGCCTATTAACAAATGTAACTTTCATTTCACAATATGGGGTAAAATGGCCAATATTGTTAAAACACCAATTAAAAAACACTGAGAATTCATGTTATGGAGATAGAAATATAAATTACATAAATATCTGATTAAAAACCCAACTTGCAATTTCTAATATCACATTATGGACATTTATGTGAGAGGAAAATATAAGATGATTTGAAATTAATATATGCCATTATGCTTCAAATTTAGTGCATCTTGTCCGTTACAGGGTGGTAAAACACATGACACCTGGGTCACAATAAAAAGGATAATATTAACAGGAATTTATGCACGAGGTGGGAGCACATTTTTTTGCGGCTCTGATGTCACATATTTAATATGAGTATCTTAAAAAATAGCTTATCTTAAATTATTTTTTTAAGAATTGCAATGTGGAAAAGGCACCAGTTTCATAGAATGACCCACTTGTGTTATTTTGTGCTTATGTGCTGAGGTGTTTTTTTTAATGTTCCCACACTGTACTTCTCACAGGAGCATAGTGTGGGGGTTGCTTTTTTCTCCTCCCCTCTCCTCATGTTACTCTGTATTTTTTTCTTTTCATCCCTGTCTTCCTGTCCTGTCTACTCCCCCTCTGTCAATTGTATGTATGTGTATATGTAAGGACGGGTTGATGGCCAATTTCGCTGGTCCTTGTGACTAGTGACAATAAAGGGTTCATTCATTGTCATCCCACTGATTGAAAACACCCGACTCTAGTTTCACCTTCAAATTAACTGCTAATCCTAGAGGTTCACATACTTTTGCCACTCAGATATGTAATATTGGATCATTTTCCTCAATAAATAAATGACCAAGTTTAATATTTTTGTCTCATTTGTTTAACTGGGTTCTCTTTATCTACTTTTAGGACTTGTGTGAACATCTGATGATGTTTTAGGTCATATTTATGCAGAAATATAGAAAATTCTAAAGGATTCACAAACTTTCAAGCACCATTGTAAGAGAGCTACTTTTGTGGGACAGTGAGGGTCAAATAAATGATGCCTAGTTCATATGCATATGTACCACTTTAAACAGAACACCATGGAATGTCAGTATATCATAAATAATAATAAAAACTTTTAAATTGCTTTGATATAAAGCACAGCAAATGTATTAATTTTGTTTTACCTTTTGTAAATCAGTGGCAATGTGAAATGTAAGTGACATATGCATTATGTAGAATATTTTATCACATTTTAAACGTTTCCTTTGGTGAAAATAAATATTGTAATTTCAATTTAGATCCTTATCCGAAAAATGAAAGGTAGACTGCTTTTCAGATTTTTCAAGTGTAGGTCATAAAAAGAATTTTCCCTGACACCCAATTATTTTTGTTTCATGGACCAAAAGCTACTGAATTCCAATCACAGACTTGTGATCGGAATTTTATTTATTTATTTATTTATTTATTTATTTATTTCCCCCCCCCCCCCCCCCCCCCCCAATAGAACAATTAATGAATTTCAGGCCATGTGGCATTAAATTCTCCACTATTTTTGCCTGCTTCAACATGACCCAATTCAAGATACTACGTCATGCATTACATGGTGGGCTTTCCCCATTCGCGCAAGGCATTGTCGGATACAAATTTTAAATAGGAGAGAAAAACGGAGGATGTGAGTGTGCAAATGAAACACGGAAGACAGACTACAGTAACAGAAAGCGAGGATAAAAGACCTTATGTTGTGAAGGAAAGGAAACACAGGGCTGAACTAATAAATATTGGCGGTCAGCAAGCACCTTGGTGTGATCAGCTGTTTGTTCAGTGACAAAAGGATGTAACTATCAGTGCACGGTCAAGCTAAACCTGCACATGATTGCATGGACTTCCTCTGTCTGTTTGACTGCGTGAAGCAGGCCGTTTCATGCACATTATTTACTATGGAACCCCCTCAAATTAAATAACTTCCGAACCACATATATTCCGACCTGATATTTTGTGAGATATTACAGAAATACACATATATCACAATGACCACATTTCAGAGGGAACTAAATTTCACTGATTTTATGAACTCGAAAGACAGTCTCGCTTTAATTTAAATCATGCATGTTTTGGTACACTTCTGCTGGTCTTTTTGCTACAAGAAGTAAGATAACATTATAGTAGCATTTGGTTTACACATCTTTGAGCATCTTTTTACATCTGGATCTCAGGCAAGACAAGGCTTACTTTTTCCAAACAGATTACTGTAGGTTAATTGTTTTAGTTAATTTTATCTTACTTCTCCTCACTTTATGATTCAGCTCCTCCAGTATGTATGCTGGTGGGGTTATACTTGTGCCTAATTCTTTCTTTTTTTATTTTTCATGGAATCATGGGGGATGTTCAGAGTTTGGTGCACACATGCGCATACACACACACACACACACCTGCTCATTCATGCAATAATCCAATCAGCCAATCATGTGGCAGCAGACCAATGCAAAAATTCATGCAGCTACAGGTCAAAAGTTTCAGTTAATAGCAACTGCAATAAATACTTAATAAATTAAAATGCAAAAGAATGAGATGTGGTGGATCAAGTGTTATTTTGATGAGTGGTTGAATAATGAGGTTGGGAACCTTATTCTTAAATTTAACCAAATTTGCTTTGATTTCTGTGATGATCATAAATAAGCCTTTTTATGCAGCAGTGCACTGGTATATACTATTGTATTTTATTTCAATATATAGTTGTATCAGGATAAAGAGGCTAGAGATGATGAGATGAGATATAGTTCTATTGGTATTAATTAATTTTAGTACCTTGTTCTAGTCCCATCTCAATGCCAACCAAACCCTAAATGCACCATCTCTTAGAAACAAATTTGGGGATGCTAGTCTTTCTCTTCAGGTCTAACTTGATTAGTTTGTTGAACAGGTATATTATGCTATAGTGTGGTATGACATTGCCCACAACTTCCTCCCTTCCATTCTACCTGCTATTAGAGGACTGTCTACCTCATATTAAAATGCAAGTGCTTATTGGGTAACACAATACACAAGACGTATTCTAGGAATATAGTTAAGTACCATAATTTTCAGAGATGCACGATAAGACCTCTCACCCATGCTGTTGTCAAGGAGAATTACTACACGCGCACACACACGTGCATGCAGACAGACAGACAGACACACACACACAAACACACACACAGGGATAATTTTCCTCTCTTTTAGCAACTGTGTTACTGTTATTTGTCCTGTTAAGAAATTTCTGATGCTATGCTGATATGACATTTTATCCTTTTAATTGTTAATCATGCGATCCTTAATACCCAACTTTGTCTTTTTTAAGAACAATGTCATGCACAAAAGAAAATGGACAGATAATGACAGAAAAATAATTACACTTGTGAATAATCAGCACACCAAACATCTCATCTCATCTCATTATCTCTAGCCACTTTATCCTTCTACAGGGTCGCAGGCAAGCTGGAGCCTATCCCAGCTGACTATGGGCGAAAGGCGGGGTACACCCTGGACAAGTCGCCAGGTCATCACAGGGCTGACACATAGACACAGACAACCATTCACACTCACATTCACACCTACGGTCAATTTAGAGTCACCAGTTAACCTAACCTGCATGTCTTTGGACTGTGGGGGAAACCGGAGCACCCGGAGGAAACCCACGCGGACACGGGGAGAACATGCAAACTCCGCACAGAAAGGCCCTCGCCGGCCCCGGGAGTCAAACCCAGGACCTTCTTGCTGTGAGGCGACAGCGCTAACCACTACACCACTGCGCCGCCCCCACACCAAACATAGAATATGCATTATATCTGTCTAAACTGTTCTGTGCATTAACTGTGCTATATTATTAATGTTCATAAAAGCTCACTGAAGTCATCAGTATGGTCATTTAACTGCCTTAAACATCAAGAAATTTTCATGGATTTGAAATTTTGAAATTCAATTGTTTCTGTACTACTCTCCTGCAATTATATACTATAAAGTGAAACAGTATTGAGTGTGTTGATAAGATGTTCAAGATGCGAATTAGGGTCTTCATGAATATAGTACAAGTTTTAGGTAGAATTCGACATACAGTGAGAGAGAGTTTTAACAGTACTTTTCCGAACAGTTCAGTCATTTAAGTCCACATCATTTTATCACATCATCAAAAGAGAGTTCATTTTTATAAATACTACAGAGACCTCCTCTACAGTCTCACAAGTTTTCAAAGCCTGACAAGTTTTCCATTAATTTATAAAACATAATATTCAGCTTTTAAAAGATTATGAAAACCAAAGGTGCCTATTGGCCACATTTTTAGGAAATTTAGTATTCAGTTTCACTGTTATGCTGATGACACCCAGCTCTAATTGTCTACCAAGCCAAATTCCAGTGTTCCACCCTCTTCCTTTTGTGATTGTTTACTTGAAATTAAATCTTGGTTGACCTCTAATTTTCTCAAACTTAACAGTGAAAAAAAACAAAAAAACAAAAACCAGAGGTTCTCCTTGTTGGAACTACAGTAAATCTACTTTGGCCAAACCTAACAACTTTCCTCTGATGAACTTTTCTCTTTTTGACGATATCATAGTTTCTCCTTCCTCTCAGGTTAAGGGTTTGGGTGTCATCCTTGACAGTACTCTACACTTTGAAGTACATATTTATTATTTTTTTTTGCGGTCCAAATCCTGCACTCTGATTGGCTGGCGAGCGGGTCTGTATCCTACGATACGGACCCCAGTTATGGACCCTGGTTACAGACCTCTGGCGACTCGCTCGTTCACAAGAACAACAAACATGATAGCATTTTTTGTCAACATTTATCTTTTTTATAAGATTTATTTATAAGATTATCAAAAATCTTATAAATTTTTGCCAGCATTTCTCAGGGGAATATAATTAATTTTACAGCATGGATAGCGATAACGACAGTGTTCACAGCAAAAGCGAGTTTTACTACCCTGAGGAAGAAGAAATACAACCCCGATTCCAAAAAAGTTGGGACAAAGTACAAATTGTAAATAAAAACAGAATGCAATAATTTACAAATCTCAAAAACTGATATTGTATTCACAATAGAACATAGACAACATATCAAATGTCGAAAGTGAGACATTTTGAAATTTCATGCCAAATATTGGCTCATTTGAAATTTCATGACAGCAACACATCTC
Organism: Neoarius graeffei; assembly: GCF_027579695.1. Classification (NCBI taxonomy): domain Eukaryota; kingdom Metazoa; phylum Chordata; class Actinopteri; order Siluriformes; family Ariidae; genus Neoarius; species Neoarius graeffei. The sequence continues at coordinate 14,863,014 of NC_083589.1, read as the reverse complement.
AAAAAAGTTGGGACAGGGGCAATAAGAGGCTGGAAAAGTTAAAGGTACAAAAAGGAACAGCTGGAGGACCAAATTGCAACTCATTAGGCCAATTGGCAATAGGTCATTAACATGACTGGGTATAAAAAGAGCATCTTGGAGTGGCAGCGACTCTCAGAAGTAAAGATGGGAAGAGGATCACCAGTCCCCCTAAATCTGCGCCGACAAATAGTGGAGCAATATCAGAAAGGAGTTCGACAGTGTAAAATTGCAAAGAGTTTGAACATATCATCTACAGTGCATAATATCATCAAAAGATTCAGAGAATCTGGAAGAATCTCTGTGCGTAAGGGTCAAGGCCGGAAAACTATACTGGGTGCCCATGATCTTCAGGCCCTTAGACGGCACTGCATCACATACAGGCATGCTTCTGTATTGGAAATCACAAAATGGGCTCAGGAATATTTCTAGAGAACATTATCTGTGAACACAATTCACCGTGCCATCCGCCGTCGCCAGATGAAACTCTATAGTTCAAAGAAGAAGCCGTATCTAAACATGATCCAGAAGCGCAGACATCTTCTCTGGGCCAAGGTTCATTTAAAATGGACTGTGGCAAAGTGGAAAACTGTTCTGTGGTCAGACAAATCAAAATTTGAAGTTCTTTATGGAAATCAGGGACGCCATGTCATTCGGACTAAAGAGGAGAAGGATGACCTCCTCTTTGTTATCAGTGCTCAGTTCAGAAGCCTGCATCTCTGATGGTATGGGGTTGCATTAGTGCGTGTGGCATGGGCAGCTTATGCATCTGGAAAGACACCATCAATGCTGAACAGTATATCCAGGTTCTAGAGCAACATATGCTCCCATCCAGACGATGTCTCTTTCAGGGAAGACCTTGCATTTTCCAACATGACAATGCCAAACCACATACTGCATCAATTACAGCATCATGGCTGCGTAGAAGAAGGGTCCGGGTACTGAACTGGCCAGCCTGCAGTCCAGATCTTTCACCCACAGAAAACATTTGGCGCATCATAAAACGGAAGATACGACAAAAAAGACCTAAGACAGTTGAGCAACTAGAATCCTACATTAGACAAGAATGGGTTAACATTCCTATCCCTAAACTTGAGCAACTTGTCTCCTTAGTCCCCAGACGTTTACAGACTGTTGTAAAGAGAAAAGAGGATGTCTCACAGTGGTAAACATGGCCTTGTCCCAACTTTTTTGAGATGTGTTGTTGTCATGAAATTTAAAATCACCTAATTTTTCTCTTTAAATGATACATTTTCTCATTTTAAACATTTGATATGTCATCCATGTTCTATTCTGAATAAAATATGGAATTTTGAAACTTCCACGTCATTGCATTCTGTTTTTATTTACAATTTGTACTTTGTCCCAACTTTTTTGGAATCAGGGTTGTAAAAGAAAAACATTTCAGGAGAAAGCTAAAAACCTGTAATTTGCTAACACTGAGCAAAAACATGGCTGAATCCTGAATGACTCCTATTTGTATAAATAGGGGACTACATAGGCAGCAAAATGTAGTTTTTTTCCTGCTATGGAAGTGCGCTTGTATACTGAGGAGGAATCAATTTGCATTACAGCCATGAATGAGGATTCAAAATAGCATTAATTTTACAGCATGGATAGCGATAACGACAGTGTTCACAGCGAAAGCGAGTTTTACTACCCTGAGGAAGACAAAATAAAATAAAACATTTCAGAAGAAAGCTAAAAACCTCTAACTTGCGAATAGTTTGATCTCATCAGTTAATGAGGCCCAATTTGGACCATGTTATCCTAATACATAATATTACGTTAGGTAAAAACTTTAAACCAGTACAATCTCTTCTTCAAAGTTTCACCAAATGGCTTTATTTATGCAATATAAAGGTCATAATACTGTATGGTCGAGCAAAAACATGGCTGAATCCTGAATGACTCAATTTTGTATAAATAGGGGACTACATAGGTGGCCAAATGCAGATTTTTCCCTGCCATGGAAGTGCACTTGTATACTGAGGAGGAAGCAATTTGCATTACAGCCGTGAATGAGGATTCAAAATGGCGGCTTGGCTTGGTTTTCCCTTTCGGGTGCTCTCGTTTTCTGTTAGAATTTGGTAAAGAAAAAAAATATATATTATTTACCAGCTTAAGGTCAGTCCATATGGTGAAATACCATGACCTCGGCCTTGAATACTGACCTCAGCCCAGAGGGCCTCGGTCAGTACTTTTAAGACCTCGGTCACGGTATTTCACGTTACGGACCTCCCAGCTGGTAAATATATATATATTTATAAAAAACTTGATCTGCATATTTTCATCCAGTATGCAATATTAATTGTTTGTCTGTCTCTTACACCTCATAGCACTGCTATTCTTATACATGCTGTAGTTACATCTCGCATTGATTATTGTAACTATATCCTCTCTGATCTTACTCACAAACTTCTTCATAAACTTCAGCTGGTTCATAGTTGCTTGTATCATTACACACACACACACACACACACACACACACACACACACACACACACACAAAGCCTTTATTTGTCACACATACACTTAAGCATAGACTTAAGCCACAGTGAAATTCCTTCTCTGTATTTAACCCATCTGAAGCAGTGAACACACACATGCGCACACACATGAGCATTGAGCACACACACATACCCAGAGCAGTGGGCAGCCATGCTATAGCACCCGGGGAGCAGTTGGGGGTTTGATGCCTTATTAAAGGGCACTTCAGCCCAAGGCTGCCCCATGTTAACCGCATGTCTTTGAACTGTGGGGGAAACTGGAGCACCCGGAGGAAACCCACGCAGGTATGGGGAGAATATGCAAACTTACTCAAACTCCTTCAATAGAACATATTACTCCTGTTCTCCAGCAGCATCACTGGCTTCCTGTTAAATACCGTATTGACTACAAGATTTTGCTTCTCACTTTTAAGGCACTTCATAAGCTAGCACCTCCGTATCTCTCTGACTTACTTCACATCTGCACACCTTCTCAGACTCTTCGACTGTCTTTTTCCATCAATCTTGGTTTAAAGCCTTCAGCCCCTTACCTCTGGAACTGTCTTCCTCATGACATCCATAATATTAATTCTGTTCCAACCTTTAAATCCCACCTTAAGACACACCTTTTCAAACTTGCCTATCCCCTTCAGAAACAAGGAAAAATCCTATGGAACTTCATGCTATGGAACTTCATTTTTACATTTGTGCACATTATGTCCAAAGGGGCTATTCTGTCTGACATCAGCACTTAATGCCTTTCACAATTTTATTTTTGTATTTTAGGCCTTGTTTGTGGATTTATATTGTGTATTGTAAGGTGGCCTTAAGTGCCTTGAAAGGCACTTATAATAAAATAAATTATTATTTATTATGGGCGGCACGGTGGTATAGTGGTTAGCGCTGTCGCCTCACAGCAAGAAGGTCCTGGGTTTGAGCCCCAGGGCCGGCGAGGGCCTTTCTGTGTGGAGTTTGCATGTTCTCCCCGTGTCCGCGTGGGTTTTCTCCGGGTGCTCCGGTTTCCCCCACAGTCCAAAGACATGCAGGTTAGGTTAACTGGTGACTCTAAATTGACCGTAGGTGTGAATGTGAGTGTGAATGGTTGTCTGTGTCTATGTGTCAGCCCTGTGATGACCTGGCGACTTGTCCAGGGTGTACCCCGCCTTTCACCCGTAGTCAGCTGGGATAGGCTCCAGCTTGCCTGCGACCCTGTAGAAGGATAAAGCGGCTACAGATAATGAGATGAGATGAGATTATTTATTATTAGAACCAAGGGTGCACCATCAGGAGAGACAACCAGGCAAATGTCTGGGGTGGCCAAAATATTTTTCAGAAAATGGGCCCCGATGGTCACTCATATTTGCACATCTTGCAATGACACTTATAAATTCCCTTAAACCTCTGCAAAAGTCTCTGAGATGAGGCAGAACACTGAAGCAATGGGACAGGCATAATAATTGTAGGATAATTTTTATTTAAGCTTTTCAGCTCCAACACTTTCACTCAAACACACACACACACACACACACACACACACACAAAAAAAAACACGGCACACAGGGAAGGTCCCCTACTCTCTGCTTCCTCCTTCCATATAAGCCCTCAGCTGTCACTGCAAGACATGCCACACACACACAATTAATATGACACAGGTGTGTTTGTTTGAAATACTCATTTTGTAGAAAGGTAAGTTACTTTGGTTCTGTAAGAACTAGCTTTCCACTTTACATTCCAGTGTCTAAAAGCTGTGCCCCTATATTTTATGTACAGCTGATTAACTATCATTTCAGAAAGAGCAGCTATCTAGTCAACGGTGCTTTATACTGTGAAATTCCAGATTTTAGGACTACTGTAACATTTGAACATTTATTCTAGCAGTAACATACAGTATGTGTAATGCAAGTGATTGGATATAGCCAAACACAAAGCAGTCTTGTGATGCATGGTGAATGATTTTATATGACATTCAGAACCAGGAGCAACACAAGTGTCATACAGCAAACTCACCTGTGTGTCTTATGTGCATCTGGAAGAATCAAAAGTGACATCGACTAGTTGGCACCTGAGAGCCAAAAGTCCTTGTCCATCAGGTTCCCAAGTAGAATTGTAAAGTGGTCAGCAATACATACACAGCAACCTTAAACACACTGGTGAGTACTGTCTCTATAAAAAGTTTATACTGTTATCAATACACATTCAAAGGTACAGTGGTGCTTGAAAGTTTGTGAACCCTTTAGAATTTTCTATATTTCTGCATAAATATGACGTAAAACATCATCAGATTTTCACACAAGTCCTAAAAGTAGATAAAGAGAACCCAGTTAAACAAATGAGACAAAAAATATACTTGGCCATTTATTTATTGAGGAAAATGATCCAATATTGCATATCTGTGAGTGGCAAAAGTATGTGAACCTCTAGGATTAGCAGTTCATTTGAAAGTGAAATTAGAGTCAGGTGTTTTCAATCAATGGGATGACAATCAGGTGTGAGTGGGCCCCCTGTTTTATTTAAAGAACAGGGATCTATCAAAGTCTGATCTTCACAACATGTTTGTGGAAGTGTATCATGGCATGAACAAAGGAGATTTCTGAGGACCTCAGAAAAAGCGTTGTTGATGCTCATCAGGTTGGAAAAGGTTACAAAACCATCTATAAAGAGATCCACCAATCCACAGTCAGACAGATTGTGTAGAAATGGAAGAAATTCAAGACCATTGTTACCCTCCCCAGGAGTGGTCGACTGTGGCAGCGGGGGCGTGGTCAAGCACCGGTCTGTGACAGGAGGGCGGAGTCAGGGAAGGTAAGTGGCAGAATCACTACACCTGATGTCAATTAACCTGTGTTTGTGTGTCTTCCCAGTGACCGCGCCCTATATAAAGAGAGAGAGAGCAGAGGAAGGCAATTCTCTCCTGAACCAGCCAACTGGTGTGTTCTGTAGGACTGGACTATATTTGTGTCTGAAAAGAACAAATAAGTATAACTATGGAACTTTATTCTGGCCTGCCGTCTTTCTGTGCTCCTCCCCCTCCTACGAACCGCTACATCGACCAACAAAGATCACTCCAAGAGCAAGGTGTGTAATAGTTAACGAGGTCACAAAGGACCCCAGGGTAACTTCTAAGCAACTGAAGGCCTCTCTCACATTGTCTAATGTTAATGTTCATGAGTCTACCATCAGGAGAACACTGAACAACAATGGTGTGCATGGCAGGATTGCAAGGAGAAAGCCACTGCTCTCCAAAAAGAACATTGCTGCTCGTTTGCAGTTTGCTAAAGATCATGTGGACAAGCCAGAAGGCTATTGGAAAAATGTTTTGTGGACGGATGAGACCAAAATAGAACTTTTTGGCTTAAATGAGAAGTGTTATGTTTGGAGAAAGGAAAACACTGCCTCCAGCATAAGAACCTTATCCCATCTGTGAAACATGGTGGTTGTAGTATCATGATTTGGGCCTGTTTTGTTGCATCTGGGCCAGGACGGCTTGCCATCATTGATGGAACAATGAATTCCGAATTATGCCAGCGAATTCTAAAGGAAAATGTCAGGACATCTGTCCATGAATTGAATCTCAAAAGAAGGTAGGTCATGCAGCAAGACAACGACCCTAAGCACATAAGTTGTTCTACCAAAGAATGGTTAAAGAAGAATAAAGTTAATGTTTTGGAATGGCCAAGTCAAAGTCCTGAACTTAATCAAATCGAAATGTTGTGGAAGGACCTGAAGGGAGCAGTTCATGTGAGGAAACCCACCAACATCCCAGAGTTGAAGCTGTTCTGTATGGAGGAATGGGCTAAAATTCCTCCAAGCTGGTGTGCAGGACTGATCAACAGTTACCGGAAACGTTTAGTTGCAGTTATTGCTGCACAAGCGGGTCACACCAAATACTGAAAGCAGAGGTTCACATACTTTTGCCACTCACAGATATGTAATATTGGATCATTTCCCTCAATAAATAAATGACCAAGTAAAAATTTTTGTCTCATTTGTTTAACTGGGTTCTCTTTATCTACTTTTAGGACTTGTGTGAAAATCTGATGATGTTTTAGGTCATATTTATGCAGAAATATAAAAAATTCTAAAGGGTTCACAAACTTTCAAGCACCACTGTATTTACTAATCTAGAAATTCCAGAAGGCTGGGTCACAAAACAGACCTTTTGGTAGGTTTGAAGTTGACATGAGAGGTTTTTAAAATCAAAACACTAACTGTAATAAGAAAACCGGTTAGTAGCATTCAGTAACAGTCTAAAATAGAAAGTATGTGATTTTATACAGTTTAGTACAGGTAGGATATTGTGTCCATTTTTTGGTGAATTGCGGCATGTCAGGATTGATAAAAAGCCTGTAAGGGCACATATTAATTTAAATATAGCTTGTTTGAATGTGAGTCAAAATTTTGAATTGCAAAATTTCAAGTATTAATTTGTAAATTTATTGAATAAAATAAAAGAGAAAATTGTGAGTTTCTTTTGTGAGCCCATTTATAAATCAAATCCCATTTTAAGATTGGCTCCAGCTTCTGCCACAGCCCTAATGGATAAGCAGTATAGATAATGGGTGGATGAATTATGTATGTCTGTTTTCATAGCAAATCCAAGCATGGATGAAACTTGGACATACACAGCAATGGCACAGGATCTTTTTGTTAGCTCAATTAGTGTCAGCTAATTGGGTTGGTTTGTACAGTTACTGTGATCAGTTTTCCCATTTTGATCTTTGATATGGTGATTTAACCAAAGCTCTTGACCTGTGTCTTCCTGATTTCATGCATTGCGTTGCTGCCACAATGTAGAATTAAACCTTTCTACATTAAAAAATAATCCACTAGAAAAGGAGTAAATATTAAGAAACAACCCTTTGCCTTTAAAACACTGCAGTAGTCTCAGGTAATCACTTTGTACAGTTTATTTTTTCTTCCTGACCCATTCTTGCAAGTTATAAAATAATCATCTCAGACTTTGTATTTTAAAAAAAATTACATTCAGTAAGACTTTTGCCAAGTACTTTATACAGAGTATGTGATATGAATTTTGACTTTTCCCCTAAATATTTCTTATATTAATGGTTTGCCCATCAGTAAGAATATATATATATATATATATATATATATATATATATATATATATATATATATATATATATATATATATATATATATATATATATATTTTGTGTGTGTGTGTGTGTGTGTGTGTGTGTGTGTTAGTTAATAAACATTGTTCATGTTTTTTGGTATAAGATATTTAATGATTTAATGTTCATGAGAAAAATATAGCAATATTCTTGATATTATGCAAACAATTTAGAATTGTTATATGATGTAACTGGTACATACAGAGCCCTCCACAATTATCGGTGCCCCTTGTAAAGATTAGTAAAAAGAGTGCGGGGTGCCAATAATTGTGGCATGGGTTGTTGTTGAAAATAATTTTTTCTTGGTGAGGGATTTGTTTTGCCTCTAAATACATTTATTTCTATTCAAGGTTATGTTTTTTTCTTTTTTTCAGTATAAGATAAAGTTATTTCACCAAAAGATGGATTTTTAATCCATCAATCCCTTTTTACTAATATTTACAATGGGTGCCAGTAATTGAGGAGGGCATGCTATAATTGATGTTGTCATAGGTATTGTCAAAACATAACATTCATTGCATGTGGTTCCAGAGGACCAAGAGTGGAGTAATTTCCTTAATTTTATGAGGTCTAGGTCTGTTCTAAACTGATATAATAACTGAAATGCATACCACCCTCATATATACTACATGAGACAAATGGAAAAGAAATTTATTTTATTTTGTTTATTTTATTTTCAGTTCCTATATAGCCTCTCTTCACTGCTTATTTCTTGTCTTTCTTTGCATTTTCTTCCTTCTCCTTGTTCTCATGATCTTTGGGTGCTAATCAGCTGCTGGCATGGCCATAAGGACACTGATTCATAATCACTCCAAGTGAAAATGACATTTTGTTCGTGTGCCTATGTTTTGAACTAGGAGCTGCCGTTTTTGTGTTCTGTCTCTCACCTTGTTGACGATGTCATCCATAATGTCCTTGTCCTGTTATAATCCATTCTGCTTTTCATTCCAGAAATAGGATCTCCAAATCCAAATTCAGGTTAGTACATGTTCTCACTGTCTGAAAGAATGGTTTGCCATCTAACGGTCCCCTTTAAAGTTTCTTATATATGTGTGTCTGTTTGTGTGTATATCATATATTCATTCTGAATGTTGTGCCCTTTCCACTGTATCATAATGTGATGGTTAGACTGTGACTGAAGTTTCTCGAACTTCTCATAAGCCATTAATTGTGGGAGTAACTGATTTAATTTTTTTGCAAATTCAGACCAGCTATACAATGAGTACCTACTGTATATTCCAGACTGTCCATTAGGTTTTTTTGAGTTGAAGTGATTCATATGTTCTACAGTGTGAAGTATAAAACGTCCTTCAAACAACAAATAGGTTCCTCTATATTCCTTCATATTTTCTGTCTGTCTGTATGTCTTTCTGTAGTCGATATTCTCGTCGCTGGAATCGTCTGTGCCGGCGTAAATGTAGGGCTGCTGTGAAGTCGAATGTCTTTTATTGGCTGGTGATTTTTTTTGTGTTCCTGAATACTCTAACCATTGCTTCAGAACATCATAAGCAACCACAATGGCTGACTGATGTACAAGGTGATAAATAATGAAATGCACCCATTTAATACAGCTCCACATTGAACATAGTTAAAACTATACTTTGGTTTTGGAGAAGCCAGCTTTATTGTATATAAAAGTTTGTTCTTAGAGAAAACTCTTTATATGCTTAAGCACTCGGGTAAAATATCTGTCCACAATTGCCTTGTGTCTTATGCCTTTAAATTTCTTGTTTCCAGATATCGCCAACAAGGTTCTCCTCGCTCTCTTCACTGGAGAAATGCTTTTGAAGATGTACAGTTTGGGACTGCAGGCGTATTTTGTCTCACTTTTTAATCGCTTTGATGGTTTTGTGGTGTGTGGTGGGATACTAGAGACCATCCTGGTGGAGACGAAGATTATGTCCCCTCTAGGCATCTCAGTGCTGCGTTGTGTGCGCCTGCTGCGCATCTTCAAAATCACCAGGTATGTTTGCAAATGTGTGCAAATTGTGACTCAAGACAGGAGGTCAATCAGGATATTCAGAAGAATATGAATATCAATTTTATTAAATCCATTTTAGAACTAATCTCTTCAGCAGGCTAGCCTGGGGCATGAGTGTGCATGTAACAAATATAAGTAAATAAAATAATTTAATATCCAGAAAACTAAGCAGTTTTCATTTGATTTTATACTATTGTTTAATAGGCCATGTAACTGACATACTGTGCATATACACCCACTGACCACTTTATTTATGCACTTTTAACACTTGTACACTTGCAATTATCCAATCAGGCCATCATGTGGCTACAGTGGAAACAAGCTCATGGAAAGTGATCAGCTGAAAATTGGAAAAAGACTAGGTGATGTTTGTCCAATCTTCAACTCCCATTTTGGTGAGCCTGTGCCCACCATAGCCCCAGTTACTGCTCTTAGCTGACAGGTGTTGAAACCACTGATCTTCTGCTGCTGTTGCCCATCCACCTCAAGGTTTGAAGTGTTGAGCAAACCAAAATGCAGTTGTAAAGAAATACTGTAGTTTTCCTGATAGCTTGAACCTGTCTAGCCATTCTCCTTTGAGCTTTCTTATCAACTAGATGTTTTGCCCACTGAATTTTTTTTTGTCTTTTTTTTCACCATTCTGTGTCAGCTTTAAAGACTGTTTTGCATAAAAATCCCAGTAGTTTGGCAGCTTCAGAAATACTCAAACCAGTTTGCCTGGCACCAACAGCCATGCCAAGGTCAAAAAAACTTATATTAACGAAGGTTCTTGAGCTGCATGATTTTTACCCATTGTTCTGCTGCCACATGATTGGCGTATTGGATAATTACATAAAGAAGAAAAAGAACAACTTTATTCATCACAAGTACACTTGTGAAATTCCTCTCTGCATTTAATCCATCTGAAACAGTGAAAACACACATACATGTGCGCATACACACACACACACACAGATACCTGGAGCAGTGGGCAGCCATGCTAACAGTGCCTGGGGAGCAGTTGGAGGTTAGGTGCCTCGCTCAAGGGCACCCCAGCCTAACACAGTGCCATGTTAACTTAACTGCATTTCTTTGAACTGTGGGGAAAACCAGAGCACCCAGAGTAAGCCTATGCAGAAACTGGCAGAACATGCAAACTCCACACAGAAAGTCCCCGTCAGCCACTGGGCTTGAACCCAGAACCTTCTTGCTGTGAGGCGACAGTGCTACACCACTGTGTTGCCCATGATAAATGAGCAGATGTACACGTGTTCCTAATGAAGGGGTTTATGCATTAATTACATCATTATTATTTAAGTTAATTATATACTTGTATAATTTAACACACAGTGTGTAATTGTTCATTTTCAAAAGAGAAATTAAATTAAGGACATGGACTGTTTATATTGGAATAATATTTTACTGTTGTTTTCCTGTTACTATAATAGTTCAAAGATGTGCGGTTAAGTTAACATGGCGCCGCATTAGGTTGAGGTGCCCTTGAGCGAGGCACCCCAGCCTAACGTCTTTTAAGTCTTATTTCACCAGAAGAGAACATAAAGGATAAAACATGTAATGGTTATGAACTGTTATTCTGAGTGTGGCTGTGTACTAACATTATTGTGCACTGGAACTCAGGTACTGGAACTCTCTCAGCAACCTGGTAGCATCTTTGCTGAACTCTGTCCGCTCCATCGCCTCCCTGCTGCTGCTGCTCTTCCTTTTCATCATTATTTTTAGTTTGCTTGGCATGCAACTGTTTGGTGGGAAGTTCAACTTTGATGAGACACGTCGAAGCACATTTGACAACTTCCCCCAGTCTTTACTCACAGTCTTCCAGGTACCTTTCATGAAAATTTGCTAAAAGTAATACAGAGAATGAATGTCACATGCAAGTAGTGATAATGTTGTGCAATATTTTGGATGTTTTGGTGAAGTGTAGTTTTTGTTTTGATTGCCTGAAAACATTTTCTAGAAGTCAGACATTGATATACAGGTGCTGGTCATATAATTAGAATATCATGAAAAAGTTGATTTATTTCAGTAATTCCATTCAAAAAGTGAAACTTATATTATATTCATTCATTACACACAGACTGATATATTTCAAGTGTTTATTTCTTTTAATTTTGATGATTATAACTGACAGCTAATGAAAACCCCAAATTCAGTATCTCAGAAAATTAGAATATTGTGAAAAGGTTCAATATTGAAGACACCTGGTGCCACACTTTAATCAGCTAATTAACTCAAAACACCTGTAAAGGCCTTTAAATGGTCTCTCAGTCTAGTTCTGTAGGCTACACAATCATGGGGAAGACTGCTGACTTGACAGTTGTCCAAAAGACGACCATTGACACCTTGCACAAGGAGGGCAAGACACAAAAGGTCATTGCTAAAGAGGCTGGCTGTTCACAGAGCTCTGTGTCCAAGCACATTAATAGAGAGGCAAAGGGAAGGAAAAGATGTGGTAGAAAAAAGTGTACAAGCAATAGGGATAACCGCACCCTGGAGAGGATTGTGAAACAAAATCCATTCAAAATTGTGGGGGAGATTCACAAAGAGTGGACTGCAGCTGGAGTCAGTGCTTCAAGAACCACCACGCACAGACATATGCAAGACATGGGTTTCAGCTGTCGCATTCCTTGTGTCAAGCCACTCTTGAACAAGAGACCGCGTCAGAAGCGTCTCGCCTGGGCTAAAGACAAAAAGGACTGGACTGGTGCTGAGTGGTCCAAAGTTATGTTCTCTGATGAAAGTAAATTTTGCATTTCCTTTGGAAATCAAGGTCCCAGAGTCTGGAGGAAGAGAGGAGAGGCACAGAATCCATGTTGCTTGAGGTCCAGTGTAAAGTTTCCACAGTCAGTGATGGTTTGGGGTGCCATGTCATCTGCTGGTGTTGGTCCACTGTGTTTTCTGAGGTCCAAGGTCAACGCAGCTGTCTACCAGGAAGTTTTAGAGCACTTCATGCTTCCTGCTACTGACCAACTTTATGGAGATGCAGATTTCATTTTCCAACAGGACTTGGCACCTGCACACAGTGCCAAAGCTACCAGTACCTGGTTTAAAGACCATGGTATCCCTGTTCTTAATTGGCCAGCAAACTCACCTGACCTTAACCCCATAGAAAATCTATGGGGTATTGTGAAGAGGAAGATGCGATACGCCAGACCCAACAATGCAGAAGAGCTGAAGGCCACTATCAGAGCAACCTGGGCTCTCATAACACCTGAGCAGTGCCACAGACTGATCGACTCCATGCCACGCCGCATTGCTGCAGTAATTCAGGCAAAAGGAGCTTTTTCATGTAATATATTAAGGACTCTTCTGATGTTATGGAAACCATGACGATTTCGTACAAACCCATTCTGATAATTATGTATAAGTTTAGGAAGGTGTGGATCTAATCTTCTTGCTAGCATTTTACAAAGTATTTTAGTGTCACCTACACATCAGACTAATTGGCCTAAACCAGGGGTGTCAAACATACGGCCTGCGGGCCCCAGACTTGTAGAGAAAAAATTTCTAAGGATGTCAAAAAAAAAAGTAAATCTCTAGCCCATTCCTGTGACGACTTATGAATTTTTAAAGAAATAACTGAAATGCTCAATTCATCCGTTGGGGCAGCCAAAGAAAGCAGCACTGACATAAGAGATCAGGAAATAAACAGCACATTTTAGCAACGTGCCCAGATATGCTGTCTGATTCCATGAATGGCAGTCTTGCCTCACCACTATTAAGTTGCTATCAAAATTATCAAGAGTGATACCCCCATTACCAAAATGTCTTTGTCAAAAAGAAGAAAAGTTGACATAGAGTGCAGAGTTTTCCAGGAAAAATGGACTGAGTATTATTTATTCACAGAGGTGAATACAAAACCAGTGTGCTTGGTATGTAATCAACAGGTTGCAGTGCTCAAAGAATATAATATTTGGTGCCACTATGAGATTCATCATAAAGAAAAATTTAACAATATTTATGGACAATTAAGAAAAGAGAAGATAAATAAATTGTTAGCTGGTCTGAAGAAACAGCAGTTTGCATTTACTCGCAGCCGTGAGGTCAGTGATAAAGCAGTGAAAGCTAGCTACCTTATTGCAAACAAGTTGGTGCAAGCATCCAAGCCATTTTCTGATGGTGAACTCATGAAAAAATGCATGCTGAAGGCTGCAGAAGTCGTGTGCCCTGAAAAGCAATCTGCCTTTGCCAACATTAGTCTATCGAGGAACACTATTGCAGATAGGGTTGAAGATCTCTCACGAGACTTGGGCAACCAAATGAATGACAAAATCAAGTCATTTATTGCATTTTCGGTTGCAATTGATGAGGGCACCGATGTCACAGATGTTGCGCAACTGTGCGCATTTATTCGTGGTGTTGATGAGACTTTGACCGTCACTGAGGAGTTCCTTGAGTTGGTGCCTATGAAGGACACTACAACAGCGAATGACATATTCAGCTCTCTCATTAGAGTGCTGGACAAGGTCAGAGTGGACTGGTCCTGTGCTGTCAGTTTGGCTACAGATGGCGCCCTATCAGTGGTCGGGAGAAAGGCAGGCGTTGCAACAATATTCAGAGAGAAGGTGCAGGCTGCAAACGGAGGACAAGATGTTTGGGCATTTCATTGTATTTTGCACCAGGAGGCGTTGTGTTGTAAAACACTAAAAATGGATCATGTTATGAGTGTGGTTGTGCAAACTGTAAATTTCATCAGAGCGTGAGGTCTGAATCACCATCAGTTTGACTGTTTTCTCAGTGATAATTACATTCCGGCTGGCTTACCATACCACACTGAAGTACGGTGGTTAAGCCGAGGTGCCGTACTCAAGCGTTTCTTTGAACTACGAGAGGAAATCGGACAGTTCATGGAGAAAAAGGGCAGACCAGTAGAGGAATTTAAATGCCTAGAATGGGTGCGGGATCTGGCCTTTATGGTGGATATTACACAGCACCTGAATAATCTTAACAAAATGTTGCAAAGCCGCAGAAAAGTTGTCACTCAGTTTTGCGATAGCGTACACGCATTCAAGTTGAAACTGTCACTCTGGGAGATACAGCTATCTAATGGTGACACCTCTCATTTCCCAGTGCTCACAGCTATGCGTGCGACCTAACATAATGCTGATTTGGATCAATACAAAGACAAGATAACAGAATTGCTGCAGGAGTTCGAGCGGAGATTTCAGGTTTTCAGTGAACTTGAGGACGAATTTGCCTTTTTTCGCTCGCCATTTACAGTCAATGCTTCTGATATGCCCGCTGACATCCAACTCGAGATAATTGACTTGCAATGTGATTCCAATATGGAGCAGAAATTTGCATCGGTGGGCTTAGACACGTTTTATCAATATCTCTTGCCAGGGTACCCCAAATTAACATCCCTGACTGCAAAGGTTTTATCCATGTTTGGGACTACCTATCTTTGTGAACAGGCGTTCTCTGTTATGAACCTCAACAAAACAAAGCACCGCTCAAGGTTATCAAAGGAGGTTAATCAGCATTAAGGCCTGGGCCTAATTCTTGTAATGTTCACAAATGTTTGCAGTCTGAAGAATGCAGTTCTTTGAAAATAAGATTACTCCGGTTTCACTTTAAAAGACAATGAATATTGTGCAGCATATCATTCTCAGCTTCAGTACACCTAGCCTACAAAATAGTTTGATCTGATGTAGCCTAATCGTATTGCTCATGCACTGCTATAACTTTGTTTGTTAATTTTATTTTATTTTTCATAAATTTGCACATTTACATTTTTAGGCACGATGTTTAGGCTATTTTCTTCATAGCTCCCACTTGAGTTTAGTGTGGGGAGTTGGTTCAGGTTGTCAGATGTAAAAATGTATTCACTCAACTGTATAAAAATAAACCAGTTGTTTGAGAGTGAAATGCATTTTATTTCAAATCCATTGGCCTCTCTGTGAATAAATGTGTAATAATCTAGATCCCTTGTGATCAGTGATTATGTAGGCTACAAATGTAAGCTGAAGCATAAAGCATAGACTACTGAAAAAAACAATGCTAAAGATTTGGAGTTGACAAAGGTTATTTTGCAATTATTTTACTGGTCCAGCCCACTTGAGATCAGAAGGGCTGTATGTGGCCCCTGAACCAAAATGAGTTTGACACCCCTGGCCTAAACGATGAACACTCTGTGGATGGTTTGCCTGGTTTTTGGATGAGGGTTATCATAGCTAGTCTCATAGTGGGTGGAAGAGTTCCTTCCTGGAAGCATTCCTTAAACATATTTAGAAGTGGCTCTACTAATTTAGTTTTAAATGTTTTATAAAATTCTATAGGCAACCCATCAGGCCCAGGTGCCTTACCACTATTCATATTTTGGATAGCTTCTGACAACTCCTCGACTGTGATATTCCTATCCAATTCATTTTTTATGTCGTCAGATAATGACTGAAGCTGAAGCTGATCAAGAAATGTTTCCT